>NC_041391.1:66278030-66302531 GCF_002162155.2 Triticum dicoccoides | reverse complement strand
CATTAGCATGAACTATTATTGTTGACATCACCCAAAGGTGAATACATTTGGAGGCAACATTATAAGCCCCCATCTTTCTATGTGTCTGATTAAAACTTCATAACCACAAGTATTGCGTGAGTGTTAGCAATTGTAGAAGACTATATGATAGTTGAGTATGTGGAGTTTGCTATTCCTGAAAATAAGATGAATTGCTATTGTTTTGACGACTAAGAATGAAGTTTGCTAGTTTTCAAGAATGTTTATGGTCTATGCTTTGACATGTGAATTGCTTATTACTTTATCGTGAGAAGTTTTATGAGATGAACTACTGTTATGACATATCATGATGCTAGTAAAGGTGATTGAAATTATCATTGATCAAACTTGTGCACCTCTAGCATTCACACTTCATAAATTCTTTCTTTATCATTTACCTACTCGAGGACGAGTAGGAATTAAGCTTGGGGATGCTTGATACGTCTCCAACGTATCTATAATTTATGAAGCATTCATGCTATTTTATTTGCTGTTTTGAATGATTATGGAATTTATTATACACTTTTATATTACTTTTGGGACTAACCTATTAACCGGAGGCCCAGCCCATATTGATGTTTTATTGCCTGTTTCAGTATTTCGAAGAAAAGGAATATCAAACGGAGTCCAAATGGAATGAAACCTTCGGCATCGTGATTTTTTGGAAGATTATCATCCTGGAGGCCTGGAGATCAAGTCAGAAGATCCTCGAGGTGCCCAGGAGATAGGGGCGCCCCCCCTACAGGGCGCGACCCCCTGTCTCGTGGACCCCTCGAGCACCCCCCGACTGACTTCTTTCGCCTATATATTCCCACGTACCCTAAAACCATCGAATATCAAGATAGATCGGGAGTTCCCCCGCCGCAAGCCTCTGTAGCCACCAAAAACCTCTCGGGAGCCCTTCCCGGCACCCTGCCAAAGGGGGGATCCTTCACCGGTGGCCATCTTCATCATCCCGGGTGCTCTCCATGACAAGGAGGGAGTAGTTCACCCTCGAGGCTAAGGGTATGTACCAGTAGCTATGTGTTTGATCTCTCTCTCTCTCTCTCTCTCGTGTTCCCTCTATGGCACGATCTTGATGTATCCCTGATGTCTACTACACAACCTTCTTCTTGTAGACGTTGTTGGGCCTGCAAGTGCACATGTTTGTAGGACAGTAGCAAATTTTCCTCAAGTGGATGACCTAAGGTTTATCAATCCGTGGGAGGCGTAGGATGAAGATGGTCTCTCTCAAACAACACTGCAACCAAATAACAAAAAGTCTCTTGTGTCCCCAACACACCCAATACAATGGTAAATCGTATAGGTGCACTAGTTCGGCGAAGAGATGGTGATACAAGTGCAATAAGGGTGGTAGATAAAGGTATTTGTAATCTGAAATTATAAAAACATCAAGGTAACAAGTGGTAAAAGTGAGCGTAAACGGTATTGCAATGATAGGAAACAAGGCCTAGGGTTCATACTTTCACTAGTGCAAATTCTCTCAACAATAATAACATAGATAGATCATATAACAATCCCTCAACATGCAACAAAGAGTCACTCCAAAGCCACTAATAGCGGAGAAACAACGTAGAGATTATGGTAGGGTACAAAACCACCTCAAAGTTCTTCTTTCGGATCAATCTATTCAAGAGTTCGTACTAGAATAACACCTTAAGACACAAATCAACCAAAACCCTAATGTCACCTAGATACTCCATTGTCACCTCAAGTATTCGTGGGCATGATTATACGATATGCATCACACAATCTCAGATTCATCTATTCAACCAACACAAAGTACTTCAAAGAGTGCCCCAAAGTTTCTACCGGAGAGTCAAGAACATGTGCCAACCCCTATGCATAGGTTCATGGGTGGAACCCGCAAGTTGGTCACCAAAACATACATCAAGAGGCACATGATATCCCATTGTCACCACAGATAAGCACGGCAAGACATACATCAAGTGTTCTCATAAAAGACTCAATCCGATAAGATAACTTCAAAGGGAAAACTCAATTCATCACAAGTGAGTAGAGGGGGAGAAACATCATAAGATCCAACTACAATAGCAAAGCTCGGGATACATCAAGATCGTGCCATAGAGGGAACACGAGAGAGAACACGAGAGAGAGAGATCAAACACATAGCTACTGGTACATACCCTCAGCCTCGAGGGTGAACTACTCCCTCCTCGTCATGGAGAGCGCCGGGATGATGAAGATGGCCACCGGTGAAGGATCCCCCCTCCGACAGGGTGCCGAGAAGGGCCCCCGAGAGGTTTTTGGTGGCTACAGAGGCTTGCGGCGGCAGAACTCCTGATCTATCTTGATTTTCGATGGTTTTAGGGTACGTAGGCATATATAGGCGAAAGAAGTCGGTCGAGGGGTGCTCGAGGGGTCCACGAGACAGGGGGCCATGCCCTGTAGGGGGTGGGGGCTATCTCCTGGGCTCCTTGAGGGTCTTCTGACTTGATCTCCAAGCCTCCAAGATGATATTCTTCCAAAAAATCACGATGCCGAAGGTTTCATTCCGTTTGGACTCCGTTTGATATTCCTTTTCTTTGAAATACTGAAACAAGCAATAAAACAGCAATATGGGCTGGGCCTCCGGTTAACAGGTTAGTCCCAAAAGTAATATAAAAGTGTATAATAAACTCCATAATCATTCAAAACACAAAGTAATATAGCATGAATTCTTCATAAATTAAAGATATGTTGGAGACGTATCAGCATCCCCAAGCTTAATTCCTACTCGTCCTCGAGTAGGTAAATGATAAAAGAAAGAATTTATGAAGTGTGAATGCTAGAAGGTGCACAAGTTTGATCAATGATAATTTCAATCACCTTTTCTAGCATGATAATATGTCATAACAGTAGTTCATCTCATAAAACTTCTCACGATAAAGTAACAAGCAATTCACATGTTAAAGCATAGACCATAAACTTTCTTGAAAACTAGCAAACTTCATTCTTAGTCATCAAACAACTGCAATTCATCTTACTTTCAGGAAGGGTCTATGTCAGAGCTTTGATTTAGCAAACTTCACATACTCAACCATCATATAGTCTTCTACAATTGCTAACACTCACGCAATACTTGTGGTTATGAAGTTTTAATCAGACATAGAGAAAGATTGGGGCTTATAATGTTGCCTCCAAATGTATTCACCTTTGGGTGATGTCAACAATAATAGTTCATGCTAACGTACATCCAATTGGATATATATATCAGGATCACCCTAACACAAAGTGCTTGCCAAAGGATAAAATGAAAAAGGGAAAGGTGAAGATCACCTTGACTCTTGCATAAAGTAAAAGACATAAAGTAAAAGATAGGCCCTTCGCAGAGGGAAGTAGAGGTTGTCATGCGCTTTTAGGGTTGGATACACAAAATCTTAATGTGAAAGAATGTCACTTTATATTGCCCCTTGTATATGGACCTTTATTATGCAGTCCGTCACTTTTATTGCTTCCATAACAAGTTCGTACAAAGCTTATTTTCTCCACACTAATAAGTCATGCATGTTTAGAGAGCAATTTTTATTGCTTGCACCGATGACAACTTACTTGAAGGATCTTACTCAATCCATAGGTAGGTATGGTGGACTCTCATGGCAAAAACTAGGTTTAAGGATATTTGGAAGCACAAGTAGTATCTCTACTTGGTGCTAGGAATTTTGGCTAGCATGAGGGGGAAAGGCAAGCTCAACATGTTTGAATGATCCATGACAATATACTTTAACTGAGATGCGAGAAAACATAACCCATTACGTTGTCTTCCTTGTCCAACATCAACTCTTTAGCATGTCATACACAATGAGTGCTCACAATTATAAAAGATGTCTATGATAATATATTTATATGTGAAATCTCTCTTCCTTCAATATTCTTTCATGAATTGTTCAAATGACCAATACAAAGCTTGCTAACCGTCAATAAATTTACAACCTCTACTTCTTAGATGTGAAGTCATTACTCCCCATGGGATAAGAAAATGAGACATATATAATTTCAGATTTATGACAATCAACTCATTCAACCATTTACTCATAGGATATAAGTGAAGCACACGAGTAAATGACAAACTACTCCAAAAAGATATAAGTGAAGAACAATGAGTAGCTAAATAATTATACAACTATGCAAAGACTCTCTCTCAATAAAGAATTTTAGATCTTGGTATTGTATTCAAGCAGCAAGCAAAACAAAATGACATTGCAAGGATAGCAAAACTCATGTGAAGAAGCAAAAACTTAGGCTCAACCGATACTAATCGATAGTTGTTGAAGAAGAAAGGTGGGATGCCTAACGGGGCATCCCCAAGCTTATATGCTTGAGACTTCTTGAATATTATCTTGGGGTGCCTTGGGCATCCCCAAGCTTGAACTGTTATGTCTCCTTAATTCCTCTCATATCATGGTTTCTCTTCTTTTTATCAAAAGCTTCATTCACAACAAACTCAACAAGAACTCGTGAGATAGGTTAGTATAAGCCAATGCAAAACCTTATCATATTCTACTGTAAAAAATCACTAAAATTATTATTCAACATTGAATACTAAATGCCTCTGCATATTTAATACTCCCATCCTCAAATAGAATCATTAAACAAACAAACATATGCAAACAATGCAACCATAACAGCAATCTGCCAAAACAGTACAGTCTGTAAAGAATGCAAGAGTATATATACTTCCCTGACTCCAAAAATTATATGAAAAATACTAAGCTGTAATAAATTTATCAGATCTTAATATGCAAAAAGATTCAACATTATACCATTCTCTGAATTTTCTAGGGAATTTTTGCAACAGAGGTAAACTTTCTGTTTTCAAACAGCAACATGTATAATTGCAAAATAAGCATGGCAAAGGCTATCCTTGACATTTTTATTGAAAATAAATATGCAAAACATTATTCTAACTAACAGCAAGAAAATAATAACAAAATAAAATGACGCTCCAAGCAAAACACATATCATGTGGCGAATAAAAATATAGCTCCAAGTAAAGTTACCGATGAACGAAGACGAAAGAGGGGATGCCTTCTGGGGCATCCCCAAGCTTAGGCTCTTTGTTGTCCTTGAATATTACCTTGGGGTGACTTGGGCATACCCAAGCCTAGGCTCTTTCCACTCCTTATTCCATAGTCCATCGAATCTTTACCCAAAACTTGAAAACTTCAACCACACAAAACTCAAAACAAAACTCGTAAGCTCCGTTAGTATAAGAGAATAAAACCACCACTTAGGTACTGTAATGAACTCATTCTAAATTCATATTGGTGTAATATCTACTGTATTCTAACTTCTCTATGGTTCATACCACTTAATACTAGCCATAGATTGATCAAAATAAGCAAACAACACATAGAAAACAGAATCTGTCAAAAACAGAACTATATGTAGTAATCTGTATCAAACGTATACTTATGGAACCCCAAAAATTATGAAATAAATTTATGGACCCGAGTCATTTGTCTATTAATCATATGAAAAAAGAATAAACCTAAAATCACTCTCCAGTAAAAAATGGCAGCTAATCTCGTGAGCGCTAAAGTTTCTGTTTTTCACAGTAAGATCACATAAACTTCAGCCAAGTCTTCCCAAAGGTTCTACTTGGCACTTTATTGAAACAAAAGCTATAAAACATGATTACTACAGTAGCATAATCATGTGGAAACACAAAAACAGCAAGGTTAAATATTGGGTTGTCTCCCAACAAGCGCTTTTCTTTAATGCCTTTTTAGCTAGGCATGATGATGGCAATGATGCTCACATAAAAGATAAGAATTGAAACATAACGGGAGCATCATGAAGCATATGACTAGCACATTTAAGCCTAACCCACTTCCTATGCATAGGGATTTTGTGAGCAAACAACTCATGGGAACAATAATCAACTAGCATAGGAAGGCAAAACAAGCATAACTTCAAAATTTTAAGCACATAGAGAGGAAACTTGACATTATTGCAATTCCTACAAGCATATGTTCCTCCCTCATAATAATTGTCAGTAGCATCATGAATGAATTCAACAATATAACCAGCACCTAAAGCATTCTTTTCATGATCTACAAGCATAGAAAATTTACTGCTCTCCACATAAGCAAAATTCTTCTCATTCGGAATAGTGAGAGTATCATAAGAGACTTGAACACTAAAAATTGTTTCCACATTAAAAGTGTAACGTTCAGAAAAAGGGTAATCATAATCATGACAAGATTTGTAAATATAATCATCACTACTTTTTATAGCATAAGTTTCATCACAATAATCATCATAAGTAGCAACTTCGTTCTCATCATAATCGATTGAAACCTCTCCCAAGATAGTGGAATCACTAAATAAAGTTGACACTCTTCCAAATCCACTTTCATATTCATCACAATAAGATTCAAAATCCTCCAAAATAGTGGGATCAATACTACCTAAAGTTTACACTCTTCCAAACCCACTTTCATCAATATAATCATCATAAGTAGGAGGCATGCTACCATCATAACAACTTTGCATATCAAAACTTGGGATGCTAAAAATATCATCTTCATTAAACATAGCATCCCCAAGCTTAGGACACTCATTAATTTCAGCAAATATATTCTCAAATATTTCATCCTCATCAAACATAGCTTCCCCAAGCTTGGGCCTTTTCATATCATAAGCATAATCACTCTCATCGTTAAAAATATGGATAGCACCAATAGTAAAGCAATTATCATCATCACAATGAGTAGTAGGAGCAACATCATTTGGGAGGGATGCCTTTTTACCTTTGTTGCTCCTTCTTTTATTTTTCTTCTTCACATTATGTGTGGGTTCAACCTTCCTTTTTGTGCTCCTTATTGACGAGATTGGTTGAATAGAAAGCTCCTCCTCGTTGCCTGATTCATCATAAGAAATAATAGGAGGATATTGGGAAGTCTCTTCCCTTTCATTAGTATTCTCATCATCTTCTATTTGCTTTCTTTTCTCTAGGTAATTCGCAATATAAGGATTTTCAATGCAATTCTCCGCACAAAACATATAAATCTTTTCTAGATCAATATCAAGGAATTTCTTATGGGCAAATTCTGGAAGATCCTTAAGTAAACGTTTCAATTCTTCATAACCCGAAAGTAAACTAAGTTCATTGTAATGTGCAATGGAGATCAAATCATCACAATTTTTGGACACGATTCAATCATGAAACAATTTGCATTGGAGATGTAAATGACCACGTTCATTGCAAAGTTCACAAGTATGACAAAGGAATTTTAAATTTTCAGCAATCACATCTAGCCTTTCTTGCAACCATTTAGTTTCTAAATGCTTATGCCTCTTGCAATAAATATCTTTTCTATTAGGTGTGTTCATGCAAACATGCACTCCACAAAAGTTGACATGCTCATAAGAGATATTTTCATCATGACTAGAGCAATCATCATTAATACTATGGATATTCAAGGAGTTCATACTAACAACATTGCAATCATGCTCATCAATCAAAGATTTAGTATCAAGCATTCTAATGCATTCTTCTTCTAGCACTTGAGCACAATTTTCCTTTCCATCAAACTCACGAAAGATATTAAAAAGACGAAGCGTACGAGACAAACTTAACTCCATTTTTTTGTAGTTATCTTTTATATACTAAACTAGTGATAAAACAAGAAACAAAAAGATTCGATTGCAAGATCTAAAGATATACCTTCAAGCACTCACCTCCCCGGCAACGGCGCCAGAGAAGAGCTTGATGTCTACTACACAACCTTCTTCTTGTAGACGTTGTTGGGCCTGCAAGTGCACAGGTTTGTAGGACAGTAGCAAATTTCCCTCAAGTGGATGACCTAAGGTTTATCAATCCGTGGGAGGCGTAGGATGAAGATGGTCTCTCTTAAACAACCCTGCAACCAAATAACAAAAAGTCTCTTGTGTCCCCAACACACCCAATACAATGGTAAATTGTATAGGTGCACTAGTTCGGGGAAGAGATGGTGATACAAGTGCAATAAGGATGGTAGATAAAGGTATTTGTAATATGAAATTATAAAAACAGCAAGGTAACAAGTGGTAAAAGTGAGCGTAAACGGTATTGCAATGATAGGAAACAAGGCCTAGGGTTCATACTTTCACTAGTGCAAGTTCTCTCAAAAATAATAACATAGATAAATCATATAACAATCCATCAACATGCAACAAAGAGTCACTCCAAAGCCACTAATAGCGGAGAACAAACATAGATATTATGGTAGGGTACAAAACCACCTCAAAGTTATTCTTTTGGATCAATCTATTCAAGAGTTCGTACTAGAATAACACCTTAAGACACAAATCAACCAAAACCCTAATGTCACCTAGATACTCCATTGTCACCTCAAGTATCTGTGGGCATGATTATACGATATGCATCACATAATCTCAGATTCATCTATTCAACCAACACAAAGTACTTCAAAGAGTGCCCCAAAGTTTCTACCGGAGAGTCAAGAACATGTGCCAACCCCTATGCATAGGTTCATGGGTGGAACCCACAAGTTGGTCACCAAAACATACATCAAGAGGCACATGATATCCCATTGTCACCACAGATAAGCACGGCAAGACATACATCAAGTGTTCTCGTAAAAGACTCAATCCAATAAGATAACTTCAAAGGGAAAACTCAATTCATCACAAGAGAGTAGAGGGGGAGAAACATCATAAGATCCAACTACAATAGCAAAGCTCGGGATACATCAAGATCGTGCCATAGAGGAAACACGAGAGAGAACACGAGAGAGAGAGAGAGAGATCAAACACATAGCTACTGGTACATACCCTCAGCCTCGAGGGTGAACTACTCCCTCCTCGTCATGGAGAGCGCCGGGATGATGAAGATGGCCACCGGTGAAGGATCCCCCCTCCGGCAGGGTGCCGGGAAGGGCTCCCGAGAGGTTTTTGGTGGCTACAGAGGCTTGGGGCAGCGGAACTCCCGATCTATCTTGATTTTCGATGGTTTTAGGGTACGTAGGCATATATAGGCGAAAGAAGTCGGTCGGGGGGTGCTCGAGGGGTCCACGAGACAGGGGGTCGTGCCCTGTAGGGGGGGGGTATCTCCTGGGCTCCTCGAGGGTCTTCTGACTTGATCTCCAAGTCTCCAAGATGATATTCTTCCAAAAAATCACGATGCCGGAGGTTTCATTCCGTTTGGACTCTGTTTGATATTCCTTTTCTTCGAAATACTGAAACAGGCAATAAAACAACAATATGGGCTGGGCCTTCGGTTAATAGGTTAGTCCCAAAAGTAATATAAAAGTGTATAATAAAGCCCATAATCATTCAAAACACAAAGTAATATAGCATGAATGCTTCATAAATTATAAATATGTTGGAGACGTATCAATCCCGAGCTTTGCTATTGTAGTTGGATCTTATGATGTTTCTCCCCCTCTACTCTCTTGTGATGAATTGAGTTTCCCCTTTAAAGTTATCTTATCGGATTGAGTCTTCTATGAGAACACTTGATGTATGTCGTGCCATGCTTATCTGTGGTGACAATGGGATATCATGTGCCACTTGATGTATGTTTTGGTGACCAACTTGTGGGTTCCGCTCATGAACCTATGCATAGGGGTTGGCACATGTTCTTGACTCTCCGGTAGAGACTTTGGGGCACTCTTTGAAGTACTTTGTGTTGGTTGGATGAATCTGAGATTGTGTGATGCATATCGTATAATCATGCCCACGGATACTTGAGGTGACAATGGAGTATCTAGGTGACATTAGGGTTTTGGTTGATTTGTGTGTTATTCTAGTAAGAACTCTTGAATAGATTGATCTGAAAGAATAACTTTGAGGTGGTTTCGTACCCTACCATAATCTCTTTGTTTGTTCTCTGCTATTAGTGGCTTTGGAGTGACTCTTTGTTGCATGTTGAGGGATTGTTATATGATCTATCTATGTTATTATTGTTGAGAGAACTTGCACTAGTGAAAGTATGAACCCTAGGCCTTGTTTCCTACCTTTGCATTACCGTTTATGCTCACTTTTATCGCTTGCTACCTTGCTGTTTTTATAATTTCAGATTACAAATACCTTTACCTACCATCCATATTGCACTTGTATCACCATGTCTTCGCCGAACTAGTGCACTTATACAATTTACCATTGTATTGGGTGTGTTGGGGACAGAAGAGACTCTTTGTTATTTGGTTGCAGGGTTGTTTGAGAGAGACCATCTTCATCCTACGCCTCCCACGGATTGATAAACCTTAGGTCATCCACTTGAGGGAAATTTGCTACTGTCCTACAAACCTGTGCACTTGCAGGCCCAACAACGTCTATAAGAAGAAGGTTGCGTAGTAGACATCACCCCCCTCCGACCTCGAGGTGAGACTAGCCAAATCTCCATGTAAATATGAGTCCTATAAGATATTTTGAAATGTTTTTGCTCATATTTTCAACCATTGAAATGTAATGGCCATCAAGTTTGAATGCTCATATGAAGTAGATAAAAACATGTATATTTCCTTGCCGGCAAATTTCAGGCGCTCGATATGTCCTTTTTTAGAAAGATAATTAAACGGTATTTTGGGTTGACTTTAAGTATGTCGAGTCTCCACCATATATGAGAGGACGAAGAATCCCGACTGTTGTCATGGGGGTAGCTTCTCCTTCGTTCCCGTGTGCTAGACAATTTGGTGTAATGCACTCGGGAACGAAAGGAGGAGCTACCATCACCGACAGTCGCAAATGTCAGAGAGGAATCAGTGAGGGAATCTCCACCATATATATATGAGAGGACGAAGAATACCGACTGTAGTTGTGGGGGTAGCTTCTCCTTCATTCTCGTGTGCTAGACAATTTGGTGTAATGCACTCGGAAATGAAAGGAGGAGCTACCATCACCAACGGTCGCAAATGTCAGAGAGGAATCAGTGAGGGAATCTCCACCATATATATATGAGAGGACGAAGAATCCCGACTGTTGTCGTGGGGGTAGCTTCTCCTTCATTCTCGTGTGCTAGATAATTTGGTGTAATGCACTCGGAAATGAAAGGAGCTACCATCACCGACGGTCGAATATGTACACCAAGAGTTTTCAAGAAAAGACTCGACAGACCGATAGTCAACCCGTGATGAATAATAATGATCTAACTTAGGTTTTTTAATACATATATTTAATTGTACAAGTTTAATATTTGAATTATGAACATAGGAAATGGCATACTCAGACGATGAAAACCGCCCGGGGGAGTGTGACTGGTGCCACGATGACCGAGGTATGTGCGACAGGTTCCTTCAGCTGGACGATGATCAGCGCTTCAGCATTAAGCTCGAGGAGACCTTCGATGTTGAAACGGTACGCAATGACGACGAGTGTTTTTTCGTAATTAAGCATGACTCTAACTATTTCAACGTGTACTTTTCATCTTTTACAATTCGACTAGCTTATCCCATGCTATGCAAGACGCTATGTCTTGGAGAGGATGGGTTTTGAAGACCATGGAAGTATGGAAACAAAGAAAATTCACCTAAAGACCCATCATGGTATGGATTTTGAAGTAAATCTGTACAATTCTGAGAGCGTAACCCATTTTGGTTGCAAGAATTGGAAAGCACTTTGGGAGATGTATGATTTTTATGAGGGTATGCTTGTCACCATGGATCTTGGTGATCCTGACACCGCTGAAGACAATTTGGACATTTGGGTCCTTGTTGATACGCTTCCAATTCTTCCCCTATGTGAGCTTCTCAAACATAGTTATTAAGTAATTTATATTGTTCATTTCAAAATAGTTGACATCTTGTTTTCATTGACAGCTTATTTTCATTCTTCAAAGAATGTGCGGAAGATGGTAGACAAAACCCACTACACCGATGGCTCCGAATTAACTTATCAGGAGAAAAATCATCTGATCACATTTTGTACTAATCTTGAGAATTACAATATCTACAATCAAACTCCTCAACATTATGGTCAATACGTGACACTAGTGCACATATTGAACTACGGTAACTACCGTGGAGATACCCTGGTAAGATTTTTTACTATTACGACATCCGTGCATCTTTTGCATACTTATAAAACTAGTACATCATTGCTAACTACGAAGTTATTACTATGTTTTTCAACAGATAATCCCGAATGATTGTGTGCCTCATCTGATGTATCAGCATGGTCGCCTTGATGTTTTGAACATACAACCAGGTCATCCTACGAATCTCAACTGTCCATACTGGATTTCTAAAAGAAGTGGAGACATGACACTCAAAGAATGGAAAAAATGTATGGACAGTCATAATGAGGTTCTTGGAAGCAAAAGGAAGCGAAGCGCAAGAATTGGAGACAGGATGATCTCCATTCTCCATAATGGAGAGTCAGGGTCTATATTTTTTTATGCTATTTTACCTTAAAGATGGTATTTAGGTCCTACCTAATACTGATGATCATGTGCTAAGAACAATTAAGTAGGGTTGGTTCGATGACTATGAGGATGATGATCGTATGACTTGTTATTAATAACGAGTAGAAGTTGTATGATGATGATTAGTAGGACTTGTTATTATGCTGATGCATGATGCGAGCATGAAGAGTTATTATTTATCAGTGGGTGAAATGAACATGGATTGGATTGAAGTGGAGGCAACATGCATGTGGTGCATGTCGAAAGTAGTACAATCCAAACTTGATCAAGTTAGGATTAGTATTACTTTCGACATGCACCACATGTTGCCTTCACTTCAATCTAAGCCATGTTTAGGCATAGCAGTAGCATTGGTAAACCAATCACGGAGATAAGAGAGAACACTTCTCTCTATTAGCTAGCTAACAACCTAAGTTAACCCCCAAAACCCCTAAACCACTCCCTTTAAAAAAACAAAAACCTCAGCTCATGTCAGCTGCTGACGCGTGGATGCCTTTTGGTCCCGGTTGGTGCCACCAACCGGGATCAAAGGCCCTCCTGCCTGGGCTCGCCGCAGCGGCCACGTGGAGGCCCATCTGTCCCGGTTCATGTAAGAACCGGGACTAAAGGCCTAGGGCTTTAGTGACGACCCTTTATTCCCGGATCCACAACCGGGACAGATGGGCCTTATGAACCGGGACAAATGGCCCTTTTTCTACTAGTGGGAATAGCCCCTGCCATGGCCGACGGGCTCAGCGGCCCCCCTCCCCTCCCCGCACCGCGGTCAGCAACCCAGCAACCACTTTCCTTTCGAGGTAATAGCATCCCAGGTCCCTGTACTTGCACAACATGTGATGTTTAGTCCTTATAGTTGAAAAAGTGGATTATTTCATCCCTGAACTTGTCATGGAGGTGCAAGTTTAGTCCTAGGCCAATCACAACCCGCCAAGTGGATGCCAAGTGGACTAGCTGGTCAGCACACAACATTTTGCACTTGGGCCCCTGCCTTCTTCCCTTATCAACTCACTGCATCATAGGGATCTAGTCTGGTTCTCCTCTGATGGCCGGCGCACTCCACCGACGTCTCCTCCTACTCACCTTCCTCACCGTCTCCGCTCGCCTTCCCCGCGCCGCGGTCGTACGCCCCTTCGTGCTGGTCCTCTCCGGCGAAGACTTCCTCAAGGACCCCTCTGGCGGCGTGGACCCCTCGCTGCCCTCCGCTGACGGTGACAGCAAGGACTGGGATGACTTCGCCGACGACTCCCCCGCCACCGCCCCCCTCCTCTCCCCGTCCTCCCGAATCCCCCTCCTTGACCCCACCACCTCTCCCCATCGGGCGATCAGCCGGACCCACCATCAGATGCGCTCTTCGTCGTGGGCCTACGCGCCATGATCTCAGCGGCATCCTCCGGGGACGAAGCCGCTTTCTCCACTGCGTCCGTGCAGATCGACGTTGCAGCCGCTGGGGGACACCCCGGCGCACAGTCAGCGCTGGCGTTCCTCTCCGGAGCTGGAATGACGCGCCCGGTGTCCCGGTCGCGCGCACATTCCTGCTGCACAAATTCGCCACCGACGCAGGAGACCTCCAGTCTAAGATAGCGCTCGCCTACGCCTATTTTCGCCAGGAGGTGAGGTGATTCGGTTTGATTGTTTGCTTGGTCATGCAATTAACTAATTTTAATGGTGATTCTGCGATTGTGGGATTTTGTATGGGGGTTAGTTATCTATCTTGCATTGAAGGGATAAGCCTCGCATGATTAACATCAGACATATGTCAAATTTTGTCTCCATGGGTTCTTTTACTCAGTGTTTTAGAACGTTTTTAGTCTTTAGCTTGGTTTTGTTAAATTTATAAGTGGTAGCCTATTGTGTTGTTAGTCAGTACATGTAACTTATAACATGATTTCGATTTTGCCTCCAATGTTGCAGTAAATTTTTTTAAGGGCGTGTGATATTATGTTTAACTGGCCTTCTGTCTTTATCATCTTCTGAGCTGTAGTAATAGGGCCATGTTTATTTAGGACCAATGTATGTATTCCCGTGAATAACTATATAGCAGTCTGATCAAAACAACACAAATCAGGCCGATGAAGTTCAGTTGTATTTTTTCTCTTTTGACCATGTAGTTTTTAAAATGCTCCGAAAGTCCTCTGGTATGCAATTAAGGCTCACATACCAATGCCCTTGTACATACTACTAGACTCATATATCTGCCAATATTTTACTTTTATATGATCTAAGTAAGAATGTCAAGGTTTGTTTTGTTGTTGGTGTTCAAGTTTGTCGGTTAGAGGTATATATCGTGCCAATGTTCCTACTATAAAAAGTTGTTGTCTTCCGTATGGCATATGTATCTCAATAGTGGGGATATCTGTTGCACGGTTATCTTGACAACCGCTATGTTTTGGTTGGATGAAATAAAGGAAAAGGGTATAGTTTTTTCTGCTTGATCAAACATATATATGTCATTAATCTCAGCTCATGTAGCTTCCTGCCGATTTATGTCATTTCTTTGGCTTGCTTGTCTTTATTGTGCAATCTTTGTGTCATTTCAGAACTTTATTGAAACACATGAGTGCCTTACTATCGTTGTTTCAGTTCTATTGTCTAGTCTGAAATCTGGTGCTTCGATATCTGATCTAGGTATGATGTGGCATTACTACATCTTCTAATTATCTTTGCTCTGGTTTTGCCACTGCACTTTCAATCGATATATATGGTCTATGCAAATGATTTGGACTGGCTGGCACACGTTTGAGTTTGGCTCGATGTTATTGCTAATATTGGATATTTGTTGACTTGAACTATTTGCTTTTACATATGTATGAAGAGGCTGTGACACTATATGCCGAACTTGCAGAGGCTGCGCTGACAAGCTCCTTAATCTCGAAGGAGCCACCTGTGATTGAACCGGTTCGGCTACACAGTGGAACTGAAGAAAACAAGGAGGCCTTGAGGAAGTCCCGTGGTGAGGATGATGAAGATTTTCAAATCACAAAGTACCAGGCACAACGAGGCAATGCTGCCGCAATGTACAAATTAGGGCTTCTGTACTACTATGGACTACGAGGACTCAGACGTGATTATGGCAAATCATATCATTGGTTCTCCAAGGCTGTGGAGAAAGACGAGCCACATGCTATGGAGCTTATGGGGGAGATCTTTGCTAGAGGTGCTGGAGTGGAAAGAAACCACACCTTAGCTGATAAGGGAAGAAGGCAGGGGCCTAAGTGCAAAATGTTGCGCACTGACCAGCTAGTCCACTTGGCATCCACCTGGCGGGCTGTGATTGGCCTAGGACTAAACTTGCACCTCCATGACAAGTTCGGGGATGAAACAATCCACTTTTACAAGTACAAGGACTAAACCATCACATGCTTTGCAAGTACAGGGACCTGGAATGCTATTACCTCTTTCCTTTCTCCTTATTCTAATTCCGTCCAGTTGGATCCCTGCGGTCATACTCAGGTTACTGAATATCCTTGAAAAAGGTTACTGAACTGTATTTTGTTACATCATTGTACTTCTAGATTGTGTCAACTAGACCACGTGATGGTTCTTCAACCAGATCCATGAAAATTTCTGGCTGACAGTTAAAGTCAAGCAAAGCACAATATTTTTGCATACACTCTGATTCTCTTGGTATATGTTCCTAGTATGGGCCATTCAGTTCAGAATCTCTTCAACATGATCTTGATTTGCATTTGTTCCTTTCCTATAATTGGTCAAGCAGCGGATTCACTCTTAGTATTGGGCTATGGGCCATTCAGTTGGTCATTACATGGTTTTTTGTCAACTTATGAAACGTAGAGTGATTCACTGATGAAAATTGAGGACCGAGCGATAACCCAGTCGTATGCGCGTACCCGCACTCGTCTGGGTTCAACTCTCAGTAGACATGGAATTTAGCCACATCAGAAAATGTTATTCCAATCAGATATCAAAGATTGGTTTGATCCTAGTCCGATTGCGAGTTCGAGAGGTAAAGACTAGACTATAACAAAGAAACATGTTGTTAAGGGGACTGCAGGCAAACCAACAGATTTGGCTTCCGTTGTGCACATGTTGTTTTATGCAAGGTCACACCTACTTTCTATAAGATATGACTTTGCCGGTCTCAAGTATTACTTTCACTTATTCGATGGTGTTCATATAGCACATTGTTTTATGGTAATATTCAGTGAAATTTCATAGCACCCTTCCAATTTTCTTTTGTTCATCGGGACATCCATGCAGGGACTTGAACTCATGGACATGACATCATCCCTATTACAATAGATATCCCTGGCCAGCAGAAGTATGGTGGCGCAAAGAACCCGGCCACCGTCTGCTCCCTGCATCGGCAAGCAAGCGACAGAGCTTCCAACAGGAGGAATGCGTGCGTGTTGGACTTATGACACAACTGAAGTATGTACCTCTATTTTGTTATTCTACCTCTTCTCTTATTTTGTTATGTTCTTACAATTCAAACATAGGGTAGGGACCTAGAATACATCCTGTGCGGTTGCCATCAAAGTTTTAGTTGTAGGTTATAGTTACTATCCTTTAGAAATAATCACGAGTTGGTCTACCATTGTTGTCAGGTCCATATCGTGTATGTTCGTTTTTTTCCTTAAAAAAGGGAATGCACACGATATGGATACATCATGCATAACATCGCAAGATGCTACATAAAGGAGGAGAGTCTTACAATACATCCTGCTAAATTATGGTGTGTCTCTAGTACCCAAGGGTCCAAGAGAGTCTTACAATAAAATGCTACATATAACTAAGGAGGGGAGGGTTAAATGACCAAGGAAAGTGCTAAAGCATAAAAATCACACTGTTTCGTTCACCTCATAAAGTTGTGCATTCTTTCATCCTTCTCTGTGTACTCAGAACTTTGTTCTATTTCAATTACACCGAGAAAGCTATCCGTCTTGGTATCATGCTGTATCGAAGGATGTCTCGATAGTTTCCTTAATCTGCTAAGATCCTCAGACACCTCTTTCATCGAGGGCCTATTGTCACCGGACATTTCCAAGCATTGCTTAGCTAGCTCTGCTACCCCTACGACCAACTCCATGTCCTCATGACCTTTTATTTGATTGTCGAGCATATGATCAAGATTGTTCCCCTTCATAGCCAGTAGGAAACTTGATGACAGGCTCCGGTGTACCTCAGGACCATCAAGTTTCAGTGGTACCTGCCCAGTTAGAATCTCCACAAGAACAACGCCAAAGCTATAAACATCGCTTTTGTCTGTCAAGCAACATGTCTGCATATACTCAGGGTCCAGATAACCACATGTCCCTTGAACCATCGTAACGAACTGAGCTTTGTCAGTTGGTGCTAATATAGATGCCCCAAAATCTGATACCTTTGCCATGTAATTCTCATCAAGAAGGATGTTAGTGGTTTTCACATCACCATGTAAAATTGGTGGGTTTGCATAGGTATGTAAAAATGCAAGTCCCTCAGCTGCCTTGTTGACGATCCTTAGAAGAGAACTGAAAGAGAGGTGCAGTTTCCGGCTCTTGCCATGAATAAGATCGAAAAATGTTCCTTTTGCGATGAACTCATATACTAGCATGGGGACCTCCACCTCAACGCAACACCCCAATAGCTTGACAATGTTCTTGTGATTGATCTGGGAAAGAATCAGTATTTCTTTGCCGAATTCCTTCTTCTACCTATCATCAACCAATGCACACCTTTTAATTGCCACTGGAATGATATCCTTAATTATTCCCTTGTACACAGTGCCATGGCCTCCATGTCCAAGAATCTGGCTTTTGTCAAATTTATTTGTTGCTTGTTCCAGTTCTGCTTCACTAAACACTGTAAATGAAAGTCTCTGATCTGATTTCATCTTCTCAAACAATAGCATCCCTCCGTGCTGCTGAAAATACTGTTTTTTGACGTTCGCAAGCTTTCTTCTCACAAATATTGCATGTATGCAGAAGATGATAATCACCAGAACGACAGCGCCGATGCTAATGCCTGCAAAAATCAACATGAAAGGTGTTTATGTTAGTCAAATTGATGCCACAGTGTACATACTAAAAGCATGGTAAAGTTTACTTACTGTGGTAAAATTGGCTAAAGGATCGTGATGAGATATGGTTATACCTTCTTAAAAATGCACGGATGCTTTTATTTTCAAGTTTCACCATTTCATTTCTTTATTTTAAAGCTTCCTCAGATAGACTTGTTGCGTGCCCAACACAAGGAAACACACCACTGTGTGCTTTGCTCGTTGAGCCCTCTTTTACTAAAGGTGATTAATATATATACCAGTTAGCCATTGTTTTCTACACAAGAATTAAGCAAATGCTGGAAACATCTAGTGGTTTACCTATGATTAGGGTGTTGTCTGGGTTACAAGATTTTGTTTCCATTACAAACTTTCTGCCTGGAGAACATGAACAGCGATACCCTCCTATAGTGTTGTGGCATGTTGCAGACTTCGGGCATATACTTGAATTCTTCTCACATTCATTGGCATCTGCAACAACAAAGAACCAAATTATTCGGGCCCAAGTGATTGATTGAATAGGCATATGAGTACGGAGTACCAACAAATGCTAATTTTGAAATGGCATAATGAGTGTAACGTGTGCCATTCTTCCACCAAGCTAAACATAAATTACATTGAAGAGAGAGAGAAAATAAGTTAAATATTCTAACTAGATGTAAGCTAGATGGGGGAAAAAGAAGCAAAACAGATTGTAAACTCAAGTGTTTCCAGCCATCAATATCGGGGCAGACAGTAAGTGACGATATTTTCCTTACAAACTATCAACATGAAAGGATGATGTGCACCTTGTATTACTCCTCATAAAACAATTGTGCATGATCTAAAGATGCACAGGGAGCAAAGAAATGGGCTTGCCTATGCATCCGTCAAAGAGGTAAGGGTTCCCTTCATATCCATCGGCGCAGTTGCATATATACCCTGGGTCATTGGTCGAGTTCACACACATGCTATTCCTGCTATGGCACACGTAAGAAGGCATGTCTCTAGCCACTTCACACGTTGCATTTCCAATCGCCCAGTCCAGCACCAGCGGCTTCTGCCCATTGTCGGTATCATTGTACCTTGTAGTGGTTATGTACTCGGAGCTGGAGCTAAATGTTTGTGTCTCCACCACGGCAGCATAGCTACATGGGTTGAAAAGCGTACTACTGGAATCATCATAAACATCAAAGAAACTGAATCTTGAACGACGCGTCGGCGACTTCGAGGGTGACTTCGACCCTGACCTGTTGCCCTTGTCCGTCTGCACAGGCTTCTTGCCGCCGGTCATGTCGACAGGATCTCCGACGAGGCTCTGATGCCACTTTTCGTTGCAAATCGGCAACTCGCTCGCGCTCACAGAGGTGGAAGAACGATACTCGCACACACGCTGAAGCTTTTTGCGCTGTGCCCAAAACTGGCTCACAGCTTTTCTGTTTTTCTCTTCATCTTATTCAGGGCTTACAACGCGGATCGCCGGCTGACCCGGCTCCATCGCCACGCCGCGCTACGATCGCGCCATCCCACGATCTCCATGGCGTGGCCTAACAAACCCAGCGCTAAACCCTTGGTCGCAGCGTGGACGCAGCACGCCTCTGACCCA
Source organism: Triticum dicoccoides (assembly GCF_002162155.2). NCBI lineage: Eukaryota > Viridiplantae > Streptophyta > Magnoliopsida > Poales > Poaceae > Triticum > Triticum dicoccoides. The sequence continues at coordinate 66,282,563 of NC_041391.1, read as the reverse complement.
AAGTAAATCACAACGATTAAGCAAACTTGATGGGCCTACCAACTAATGTAGCCCACTAACAGAAAAGCAAATATCCTAGCGACGTGATTAACACAACAAATCACCCCCTTAAGCACGGCGCTTCCTCTTGAGCTCGATGATCCCCATCTTCTGTCGCAGCTCCAAGAACCTGACTTGCCCCAATGGCTTCGTCAGAATATCGGCCACCTGCTCACTTGTGCTCACGTGCTCAACCTCAACTTGCCCGTTTTCAACACACTCTCGAATGTAATGATATCTGAGATCAATGTGTTTAGTGCGCTCATGGAACACCGGATTCTTACTCAGAGCTATGGCAGACTTGTTGTCAATCAGCAACCTCCATCTGTCAGGTTCAGTCTCTTGAAGATCAGCCAGCAACCTGCTCAACCAAACTCCCTGGGAAGCTGCAAGTGCGCCTGCAATATACTCTGCCTCGCAAGATGACTGTGCAACTATCCTTTGCTTCTGTGATGCCCAAGAAATCGGACTGCACCCAAGGAAGAAGAAGATCCCCGACATGCTCTTCCAATCATCGACATCGCCGGCGTGATCACTGTCACTGTACCCCATCAATTCAGGCTCTCCGTCAGTATGCTTCTCATATCTCAGCCCATAGTCCGCCGTCCCGCTGATGTACCGAAGTATATGCCTGACGGCCGCCATGTGCTGTGTGGTTGGTGATTCCATGTACCTACTGACGATGCCCACTGCATAGGCAATATCTGGCCTTGTGTTGACAAGGTATCTGAGGCTGCCCACCACGCTACGATACGCAGTGGCATCCTCCGGCGAGCTGCCATCTTCCTTTGACAGGCTGAGCCGATTCTCCATGGGTGTAGAGCGCGGATTGCACCCCTTCAAACCAAAATCCTCGACGATCTTGCGGGCGTAGCTGCTCTGACAGATCGTGATCGCCGTCCTGGACTGCTCCACTTCTACGCCGAGGTAGTACGAGAGCAAACCAAGATCACTCATGCTGAACTTCTCCATCATCTGGGCCTTGAACTCTTTGATCTTGTCAACACGGCTGCCGGTGATGATCAGGTCATCTACGTACACCCCCACAAGCAGAGATGCATCTCCGGCCAGCTTGCGGTAGACGGCGTGCTCGTATGGGCTGCGCTCGAACCCCAGCTCCAGTAGGGTGGCGTCCAGCTTGGAATTCCAAGCCCTCGGCGCCTGTCGCAGACCATAGAGCGCCTTGCGCAGGCGGAGCACGCTCTGGCCGCAATCCACGCCGTCGTACCCCGGTGGCTGCTGCACGTACACCTCCTCGGCGAGATCTCCATTGAGAAACGCCGACTTCACATCCATGTGATGTACTTCCCAGCCGCCGTGTGCCGCTAGTGCGAGCAGAACACGCACCGTCTCCATCCGTGCGACCGGCGCGAACACTTCATCATAGTCAATGCCCTGCCTCTGTGCATAACCCTTTGCCACTAAGCGAGCTTTGTACTTGATAGTGTTACCTTGGGGATCTTTCTTCACCTTATAGACCCATTTAAGGCCTATGGCGTGGTGGCCACTCGAGAGCTCAGCAAACTCCCAAGTCCGGTTCTCTGTGATCGCCTTCATCTCGGTGTCCATGGCCTCCTTCCAGCATGCCTCGCCCAGGGCCTGCTCGACGCTGGCTGGCTCCTCCGCCGCAACGAGGCACAACCCACTGTACTCCAACGTGACAGGCTGGGCGTGCTCGACGGCGTCCTCCACGGTGCGGTACCGAATAGGGGCACCGTCTATGTCGTATGTCTCGCCCGTGGGTGGTGTGACGAACTGCACCGGCGAGGGTGTGGCTGGTACTCCCGGTGTCGGTGGCGAGGGCGTCGACGGTGCAGGCGTGGGTGGAGCTGAGCCTCTAGAGCTGTTTCATGGAGATCTCTGCGGGCCGATCTCACCGGCGACTGCAGCCGGTAACCGATATTTTCTTCTCATCGTGGATGACCATAGCAGGTTCATGTGGGTGGAGATGTTGCGGACAAAGGACCAGGCCCTGGAGTATTTCCGCAAGATCAAGGCGATCTCTGAAAATGAGCGTGGCCTGAAGCTGATGGCCTTCAGGAACGACCGTGGCGGCGAGTTTAACTCCATGGCGTTCGCAAGCTTCTGCAATGAACACGGTGTGAAGCGGTACACGACGGCGCCCTACTCTCCGCAACAAAATGGCGTCGTCGAGAGGCGCAACCAGACGGTGGTGGAGATGGCGCGCTGTCTCCTGAAGAGGATGAACGTGCCCTCTGTCTTCTGGACAGAGGCAGTGAAGACGGCGGTCCACATACTCAATCGATCGCCGACGCGCGCACTGGACGGAGTCACGCCATATGAGGCGTGGCATGGGCGACGGCCAAACATCAGCTACTTCCGCACATTTGGCTGCAGAGTACACGTCAAGCATGTCGGCCCAGGTATTAGCAAGCTCTCTGATCAGTCGGCTCCAATGGTGTTTCTTGGCTATGAGGATGGCAGCAAGGCGTACCGCGTATACGACCTGGCAGCACGCAAGCTGCACATCACCAGGGATGTGGTGTTCGAGGAACATGTTCCCTGGGACTGGAGTGGTGCACCTGACGCGGTGACCATGGGTGCGGCGGCCAGCACGTTCACAGTGGAGTACCACGTCGACACCACTGCCGTCCACTACGACGGCGGGGAGCTGCACACTCGAGCCGCCACGGTCGCTCCTGAAGGCCATCAGCTTCAGGCCACGCTCATTTTCAGAGATCGCCTTGATCTTGCGGAAATACTCCAGGGCCTGGTCCTTTGTCCGCAACATCTCCACCCACATGAACCTGCTATGGTCATCCACGATGAGAAGAAAATATCGGTTACCGGCTGCAGTCGCCGGTGAGATCGGCCGGCAGAGATCTCCATGAAACAGCTCTAGAGGCTGCTCCGCCCTGTACGCCGAGGCTGATGGGAATGGCTTCCTGTGCATCTTGCCAATAGTGCAGCCGGAGCAGACCTGATGCACTTGATTCACTACAGGCATGCCACTGACCATGCCCTTTGTGCCCAGATCATGGAGAGCACGAAAATGGAGATGCCCAAACCGCGCGTGCCATTGCCACGCAGTGTCACCTGAACTTGCTAGCATGCAGACGGGTTCAGTGATGTTCAGTTTCATCACATAGAGCCTGTTCCCTGTCCGCTTGACGCGCACCAGTAGGATCCTTTCCTGATCAAACACACACATCTCGCCATCCTCGATGACAGTCTTACAGCCAATCTCATCAAGTTGTCCAATGCTTATGATGTTGCTACAAAGGCTGGGGATATAATATACCTTGGACAGTACGCGGTGTGAGCTATTTCTGCATTTGAACAGCACGGAGCCCCTGCCTTTGATCTGTACTGACGAGCCATCGCCAAACTTCACGACACCGGTCACTGACTCATCCAGAGTGGCAAACGCGCCGCGATCGCCTGTCATGTGATTGCTCGCCCCTGTGTCCAGGTACCAGCCATTGCGCGGCGTCTCTTGGGGAACCACTTTCTTCTCGTTGAGGTAGACAGGCTGGTTCGTCGGCTCGTACGCCGTGAGTGTCAGGCCACAGCAGACAGCCAAGAGTAGTCCTGGCTCCTCCTCCTGCACTTGCGCCACATTCGCCTCCTCTTGCCGCGGCTTGCGCGGCCTGCGGCAATCCTTGGACATGTGTCCTTGGATCCCACAATTGTAGCAGGCCCCTTTGAAACGGTGCCGCCACTCGACGAGCCCTGTCCGCCACTGGCCGCGCTGCCGCTGGGCGCGGCATGTTTGCCTTTACCGCCGCGCTGACCTCGGCCACGGCCGCCACCGCGGCCGCCGCGGCCCGCGGCCTTCCCACGAGATGATTCGCCTTGCCCTTGCTCCTTCGTGCGCGCCGCCCATTCTTCGGCAGTGTACAGCAGGCTGCCGCCGGCACGCGAGTCACTGTCAGTCCCGTACCGCTCCTCGGCAGCCTTCAGGCGCCCCGTCAGGTCCTCAATGCTCAGCGTGTCGAGGTCAACGAGCGTCTCAATCGTGAGAGCGATCTGCGAGTAGCGCGGCGGCACGACTCACAGAAACTTGCGAACGGCCCTCTCCTCGGTGACCTTGTCGCCAAGGATGTTGAGGCTGGTGATCATGGATCCCAACCGCATTGCGAAATCATCCACGGACTCGCCATCGCGAAACTCGATGGTCTCGAAGTCCCGCGCCAGCGATTGAGCCTTAGCCGCGCGCACGCGGTCGCCGCCGATGCGCATGGTGGCGATTGCGTCCCATGCCGCCTTCGCCGTCGGCTTGACGGCCAGCGTGCCCACCATCTCGGGTGGCACCGCTCCAAGGATGGCCTCGAGCGCCATACGGTCCTCGTGGAAGTCAACGTCACCGTGCTTGACGGCGTCCCAGTAGCCCCGTGCCTCCAGCTTCACCTTCATCAGGAGCGACCAGTCGTTGTAGTTCGTCTTGGTCAGCATCGGTCAGTTCGCCGATCCAGACTCCCGGATCACCTTCTGCACCACCGGCGCCGCCAGCTCGCGGCCGCGGATCGTGCG
>NC_041391.1:66270553-66277898 GCF_002162155.2 Triticum dicoccoides | reverse complement strand
CGTCGGCGACTTCGAGGGTGACTTCGACCCTGACCTGTTGCCCTTGTCCGTCTGCACAGGCTTCTTGCCGCCGGCCATGTCGGCAGGATCTCCGACGAGGCTCTGATGCCACTTTTCGTTGCAAATCGGCAACTCACTCGCGCTCACAGAGGTGGAAGAACGATACTCGCACACATGCTGAAGCTTTTGCGCTGTGCCCAAAACTGGCTCACAGCTTCTCTGTTTTTCTCTTCATCTTATTCAGGGCTTACAACGCGGATCGCCGGCTGACCCGGCTCCATCGCCACGCCGCGCTACGATCGCGCCATCCCACGATCTCCACGGCGTGGCCTAACAAACCCAGCGCTAAACCCTTGGTCGCAGCGTGGACGCAGCACGCCTCTGACCCAAAGTAAATCACAACGATTAAGCAAACTTGATGGGCCTACCAACTAATGTAGCCCACTAACAGAAAAGCAAATATCCTAGCGACGTGATTAACACAACACAAATGGATGATTAAAAAGATGGACAAGCTCAGAAGGAATTTTCTCTGGGGAGCTGATGATGAAAGAGGCCATGGAGGGGCACTCAGACTCCGTGCGATGAGGTTGATAGGCAGCTCTTTTCCTGCTGCACATCCGCCTCCCTTGGGGATGGGCAGCTCGTTGGATTTCAGGAAGCGTCATTGGTTGGACGGGGACGCTCCTTGTGCGCTGTTGTGCGCTGTTGCGATCGACTCATACAAGCAAGGGTGTGACTCGCCACATTCGCGTGCCTACTAATATTAGCTAGACTAATGTTCCTTTCTTGAGCCAGAATTCGTCTGATCTCATTAACCTGATATGCAAACCTCGATCGATCGCCATCTTTGGATTGAACCAACTTCAGCAGCTCGGCACAATCCGTTTCCACAATCAGCGGCAGGTTCGTCAAGTGTAGAGAAAGCCGTAATCCTTCCTCCATAGCCTCCATCTCAGCTTCTAAGGGGTCACCACAATTAAATAGCGTCCGTGTCGCGGCGAAGATAACATCACCTTCATGATCCCGCAAGATCATCCCAGCCCCAGCCGTACCATTTTCTTTCACAAAAGCACCATCGACATTCAGTTTAGCATGATATGCATCAGGCGTCTCCCAGCGTGGCGTGGTTGTTATTGTATGTGCATATTTCTGCATGCTTCCTGATAGAGCAACCACCTGCTTGCCCTTGGTGAGGTCTGTTGACGGATGCTGCTGTATTGCGAGCAAGGACGTAATGTAGCTCGTGAGGAATCTGCGCGAGGCCTGGATCGGGACCGGCGGTTTGTTATGTGTAATTTCATTCCTTGCATACCAAATCCTCCACATGATCATCAAGGAAGCCAACTTCTGAACATCCGACAGTTTTTTAAGCAGGCGGAGTATCCACTCGGGTTCGGCATCACGTAGCTCGGCAGTGGTCGGCAAGTCCCAGTCTTCTCGCATGGCTGCCCAGAGCGCAGATGCATGGGGACACTGGACGAGGGCGTGGTGCACATCCTCACCCAGCGTCCATTTGACTGAAATAGCAGCTGCTCTTCTTGCCGGCGAATTGGGAGCATACTCTTCTTGTCGATGGCAGATGAGCTAATCATAACAGTTGACCCAATTCATAATTCAGTTTTACTACTCCCTTCGATTTTTCTTGGTAAGACGTTTTGGACAGCTGACATTGAACTATTTTGGTTGTTGTCTAAATTGTCTAAACGTTTTATAAAAATGATCAGAGGGAGTATTATATTTGCAGAAGGACAATGTAGCAGGAATCGCTAGCTTGTACACACTGCCAAAACCCGTGATGGGGTCGATCTTCCTTCCAATAGAGTGTGTGCGCGCGCGTATCTCAGTAAACGCAACTAGCTACCCGACTAAACAAGAGCAGGAACAAGAACATCAACCGCTCCTCTGTAGTTGGAAGCGCTCTGGATCGCCACATACAACAGGTAGTACTTTCTGTTTGAAGTTAATCGATTCCGGAATTTCGCCATTCCCCTTTCTCGACAAGCTGAGAACAACTTACCTCACATATTGGATGTAATAACGTCTTATATCATGGGACGGAGGGAGTATTTTTTTATATAGGCATATTTTTGTTTTGTGGCCTACGTACACACAAGAAAATCAAATAGGTGGATAAGAATTGGCTATTTTCTTTAAATAATACATTATTTTTATTAAATTTCAAAAATATTACGTGGTAATTATATTTTTTTTAAATAATAACCAGCCGGCCTACTGCTGGCCGATTGGCCCCTAGTTGGCCCACTGCTGGCCGATTGGATCCAGTCAACCCACTGCTGGTCGATTGGCCCCAGTTGGCCCACTGCTAGCCGATTGGCCCCCAGTCTGCTTCCTCTGGGCTGATAGGTGCATGCACCCATTTTTCTGTTGAATAGGTATTTAAAAAATGTTGAATAGGTATTTGAAAAATATTGAACAGGTATTTGAAACTATTAAATAGGTATTTGAAAATGTTGAAGATGTATTTTAAAATATGTTGATCATGTATATAAAAATGTTAATCAAGCATTTGCAAAAAATGTTGAACAAGTATTTAGAAAATGTTAAACAAGTATTTGAAAAATATGGAAAAAGTATTTAAAAATTGTTGATCATAAAAATGTTAATCAAGTATTTGAAAATTGTTGAATATTTGTTTAATATTTTTCAAATGCTTATTTTACATTTTTCAAGTATTTTTTCATCATTTTTCAAATACTTGTTTTACATTTTATTCTAATGCTGAATTAACATTTTTTATATACATGATCAACATTTTTTAAATAGTTCTTCAAAACTTTCCAAATACCAATTCAACAGTTTCAAATACTTATTCAACATTTTTTAAATACTTGTTCAACATTTTTTGCAAATGATTGATTAACATTTTTAAATACATGATCAACATTTTTTTTAAATACTTCTTCAACATTTTTCAAATACCTATTCAACAGTTTTCAAATACTTGTTCAATATTTTTCAAATACCTATTTACCAGTTTTCAAATACTTTTTCAACATTTTTCAAATACGTATTCAACATTTTGTAAATACTTCTTCAATATTTTTTCAAATATCTATTCAACAGAAAAATGGGTGCATGCACCTGTCGGCCTAAAGAAAGAAGATAGGGGGCCAATCGGACAGCAGTGGGCCGACTGGATCCAATCGGCCGGCAGTGGGCCGACTGGGGGCGAATCGGCCAGCAGTAGGTCGACTGGATCCAATTGGTCGGCAGTAGGCCGACTGGGGGGCAATCGGCCAGCAGTAGGCCAACTGGATCCAATCCACCAGCAGTAGAACGACTGGGTATTATTTTAAAAAAATATAATTACCGCGTAATTTTTTTGAAATTTAATAAAAATAATGTATTATTAAAAAATAAAAATTGGACCTACTATTTGCTATTGTGGATCCATATTCTTTTGTAGCTTAAAAATGAAGGACACAGATTTGGTGAGCATGGTTCCACACGCATCCCTTATGAATAGCAAATTCCAAAAAAATACTAGGGAAAATCTCAAGATTTTTTGTAACATACATAGTCAACCGGTATACTCGCGTATGAAGTTTCACAAAGAAATAATATTCATGGTATTCTGGAAAAAATGTCAAAATTGTAGTTGTATTTAAAAAGCACTGTTTGATGATAGTAAGGTCTCAATTATATTTTTTCACAAAGAACTAGCAAGATGCTCGTGCATTTTTTTTACAAAACTCCTGTTGTGATTGACCCATGCGGGAGTAATCCCATGTGCAAAAGCTAATGATATCTTGATAAAGAGGAAAGGTAAGGAGGAGTGGGCGTGGTGGTGGTTGGTGGTCGGACTGAGCAGAGGCATGGGGATGGACGACGCCGGCAGCAGCCACCATGCCAGATTATTCCAGAGGCTTCCTTTTTTAATTGCTCAACAATAAGATTGTGGGAGATAAGGATGAACGAGGGAAGGGCTTATCTGCAAATGTGGAGAGAGGTGCGGTATCTTTTTGCAAAATTATCATAGTTTGCTTTCTACCCGTCAGATATGGATCGGACGGTCTATATTACAAGATGGCAGGCACACCATCATCATCAACTCGGATTTTTATAAAAGTAGAGATACCACGGGTGTCAATACCTCACGAAACTTCACACATAAGTAGAATGGTCCGCCAAGATTGATACCCCGAAATTTTAGATTTTTTATTTTTTTTTCTAGTGTGTTTTTAAAATTTACTATTCACGTGGGTGCACATGAAACCATGTCCACCTTTGTATTATCGAAAAATGAAAGTGTTCTTTCCTAAAAATTTAAAGAATATTAACACACCTACAAGATGTATATGTGGCACAAAATGTAGAGTATGCGTTTTTTAGGGTCAAACGAAGAATATATGTTTTTAAAAACCGCGGGCTTTATTCAAATATGAAATTTTGAGGGATACAATTTTTTTAGGGGATAGGGAAAACAATACAATATTGCTTTTTTAATGTGGATAGGGAATACATACAAATGACGGGGGTGTGCGTTTTAAATACTAGCACGCCCATTGTGGGCTTGAGTGTCCAGCCCGGTTTTGGGCTCTCGGCATCTTCTTTGTCACTTTCACGGCCTACACTCCATTTCACTTCCACTTTCCTCAGACCCCCCTCAAAAAATAAAAACAAAAAATCCTCAGCTCATTCTAAAAAAAAATCCCGCATCCCATCAGCGAGTAGGGCGAGATGAGCAGCCTACGCCGCCGCCACTCCTCGCCGCCGCAACCCTCCCCTCCTCGGTTTCTTCCAAGTAGTAAACGGGCTCTCCTTCGTACCTTCCCTCAAGGCCCCAAATCGTGTCTCGCCCGAATGCTTCTCCTTGCAACATGAAGATAGTGGCGGCCGCCATGGCTTCGTCCCCCTTGGATGCCGCCATGGCTTCGTACTCATCTTCCTCCAGAAGCGTCTACAGCTCCTTGTGTGGGACCCCGTCACTGGCGACCAGCACCGCATTGCCGCCCCCCCGGGGTTCGACATGAAAAAATCCCCAATCAGCGGGGCGGTGCTTCGCGCTGCCGGAGACGCCCACCACTTCCATGTGGCCTTGGTAGGCAACAGTGAGAGACAAATTACGCAAGCAGTCGCCTGTGTTTACTCGTCGGAAACCGGTATATGGGGCAATCTTATCACAACACCGCTTCAATTTGAGGATCCTGCCCATTTTAGCAGGGCGATTTCTATGACCCAGCCTACTGTGCTGGTTGGGGGTTCTCTTTACTGGTTGCTTAGGGGGGTTCGGATGGGATTGGTATCCTTGAATTTGATATGGATAGGCAAAGACTATCTGTGATACCTATGCCAGTAAATAACCTCAGGTTTCTCCAATTGTCGCTGATATGGGCAGATGGTGGTGGAATTGGTCTCCTCATTTTATCAGGCTTCGGTGCCCAATTTTGGAAGAGAAGGACCAATTGTGATGGTGTTGCTTCATGGGTGTTGGGAAGAACCGTTGAAATTGACCAGCTACTTCACTTGGAAGCAGAGGAGATGGGGACTCAAATGCTACTAGGGTTTGCTGAGGACAATAATGTGGTTCTCTTGCGGACAATTGACGGTCTTGTCATGTTACAGCTTGAGTCACTACAGTTTGCGGAAGTCTTGGGAACCAACATCATCGCTTACTATCACTCATTCGAAAGTGTCTATACTGCAGGTAATATCATGGTTTATAATCATGGGTATGATAAAACCAAGTTAATTTTTGATAATTGTTTGATGTAATACCGTGCACACACTTCTGTGTTAAGCTATCAATTTTAAGTAGTGTCATATCAGGGTTTTTTGTGGCTTGATGACCTTTCAACGTATGGTGATACTGTGCTGCAGTGTTCTGCTCTGATGCTTGCATGCCGCGGTCTTATGTAATATTATGATCTAGAAAATATCTTTTAGTCGTATGTAATTTAACTTCCGTTCTGTAGCCAGGCAGTGGGCATTGGCCTAATGTTAACTTCACTCTGTAATGTTTGTGGTTCAAGTCAGAGCTAGCAAGCTGTATTTATCACTTTATTATATAAATACCAATACATACAATAAAACAATGAATACCAAGATTTGCAAATTATTTGTGTTATAATTGAACAAAATTTGACTATTGCCTGTGTATTGACATCTGCAGGAATTGAATGGTTTTAGTGCATAGCTGCAGTCCGGTTTTTCTCTCAAAATAAGACAACATAACATTGTGAAGTTGAAGATAACTACATGACCACTAGCTTGAACCAACTGACATGTCTAGGTGGCTCAATAGATACACTGGAAGCTTAAAGATAGCTCTGCTTCTTTCATTCAATATTGTTATCTATTCTACTAATCTTAAACTCATAATGATGAATTTATTTGAAATATACAAAAAAAAGATCATTTTATCACTTTTATGAGAGTCCCTGCTGCGAGTAGCAAGTCATTTTCTACCAGGGAAAACTAATAAATTCATTTTGTTTTAGGCTAAATTTACTCGAAGATTATGTTTCTATATTTCTAATATGGTGGGGAATGAGTGTAATAATTCTGGATAACTGTCTCTTCTGACAAGATAATAGTCTGAGTGTGCGTCTTCTTCATTTTTACGATAATCAGTTTGTACTCTTTTTTTTTGGAATATTCGTTGAATTTGACAGGAGTTCTGGTTTTGTTTATCGTTTCTTCGTGCTGCCTCAAATTGATATCTTTTTTTCTTCCAAACTACAACTGTGAGCTTATCTAAATATCTTGACATGTCTTCGTATCTGTTTGGCTTTTTGTTGGAATGTTGTTGGTTGTTTGACTTTGTATGCTTGCAGAAACAGGCATTGGTGGTGGACATGATGGAGCTGATCTTTTGCACAACACATAAGATTCTTGTCCGGTTAGATATGCTATTGTGATGGGTTGAGCAGGTAAGCTTATCTTCTGCAAGCAGGTTCAGGCACTTGAACTCTTCTTAAACAAAATGTATTGCTTTCCTTTTTACTGCTATTTCTCAAGTACAAGAGAGGACCCAAGTTTTCTCTATGACACTTTGCTTAGTTGTTGCTCACCTGGCCACCTGCCACGCTCTCCTGGCAGGCTACATATTTGATCTTTTCTGGACACCATGCTTTCTCATCCCTTCATTAGCAGCTCTCAATTCGCTTCATTATGCCTTCACCCACCTCCCTTCTCTCTTGTTTGATGATGTTCTGCCCCCACTCTATTGGATGTGCTCATTGGTGGAGCCAGAAAAATTGGACAATGGGGGCCGAGTATTGCTAAACCTTTTGGGGCAGGCCAATCCATCAAAAAACACCATTTTTGCAGAAAAAATAATTGTTTACTATTTATACTAGCCTTAAATTAGTTATGTTTT
>NC_041391.1:66240991-66270060 GCF_002162155.2 Triticum dicoccoides | reverse complement strand
GGATGTGCTCTTTCACTTTCCTTGTTCATCGACCTGCCTTGCTTTAAGTTACCTTCTCATTGGTACTCTCCTAGTTCCTTCTGTTAGTGCAGGTTCTCCCTCTAGCTCCTCTGCTGACTGATGACTTGGGACCCTTTCCCTTTTTATGCATATGTTTGTGTCTGCTCATAGATGAGAATGATGCCATGTTTAGTGGTAGCATAACTAAATACATCATGTTTCATGTGCTTCATTGAGGCTCTTTTATTTTTATTCTACCATTTGCTACATTGCATTTGATTATTTTCATGGTTATGGATATATCAAGTCCTAGTTTGATTTGTATGTTGTTCCCTCTCATTTGATTTATACTTTCTTTATTTATATGTATTTATAGTTATGCCATTTACCCGTTTCACATTGGATATGATATTTGCGATCATTATGGTACCTGGTGAAATAATGACTACTACTACAGTACTTGAAGAGCATGCTTTCAGAGTTTCAGTAAATACTACACCCTCTGTTCCTAAATGTAAGATGTTTTTTCAGTTCAAATTGAACTGCAAAAACGTCTTACATTTAGGAACGGAGGTAGTACTATTTATCATTGCAGCTATTGCAGTTTTATGGATGATTGTTCTAATGCTAACTGGTTTGCTTAAATATTTTCTCAGAATATCTGTCAATGTTTGTCTAACTGGCATATGTAACTGCCAGTTATCACTATTTGTAGTAGCTATGTTTTGTAGGCAGTATATTTTCTCCACATTTGGTAATGTTAAATGTCCAATACTTCATATTAAATGCATGATCAAAATGGCTAGATTCTCCACAAATGTTACTTTCACCATGCACTACATCTTTTGCTAACATTTATCAGTAAAAGTGTTGGCCAAAGTATTGTTTTGATGCTGTACAGATTTATAAAGAATGACATATTATAGAATATAGATTGAAGGAAGTGTATCTACTAATATGATGATGCACGTTGCACGGTCCCTCATTCAGGCTTCTATCGATGTATCTACTTATAAGAAAAGTACGACTATGAGCTGGAAACCAGACGTTTCTCCTTTTCTACCCCATGACCCCTCATATGCATATCAAAACAAAACAATTTTTTTGAATGATTTGAGGTTCTTTAAACAACGCACTATTGTACAAATCACCTATTCACTACTAGGGAAAACCCTAGCAGTAGCGCTGGTTTTGTGCTCACTAGTAGCGCGGGTAGGCGCGCTACTAATAAGATGCTACAACTATTGCTTAGCAGTAACGCGTGCTGGCGCACGCTACTGCTAGGACAAATAGCTGCAGTGTTTGTTCACCCCCATGCTACTGCTAATGAAACTAGTGGCAGCGTGTTCTGTCTCCATCGCTACTAGCATTCATTTTTTATTTTTTTATTTTTAGTGTATTTATGCGGTTTTCTCTCCATCGTACAAATATTGGTACAATACCAGTTATGAGGTTTACATCATTATGTCCATAACAGTGTGTCAAATGAAGGTGGATTAGGTTCAAGTGGAGGCAATATGTGGTGCATGTCAAAAGTATATTACTAATCCAAACTTGATCTAGTTTGGACTAGTAGTACTTTCGATGTGCACCTAAACCTGGGAATGGTTATTAAAAATTGGGTGAAACGGTTCGGTTCTTACTTTGGGTTTGATTGGTTCAGGTTTTATTGGGCCGAATCTTTTTTAGTTTGGTTTTGGTTTGGGTATGTGAAGAATCCAATTTGGGTATAGTTGGTTATGGGCTTAAACAGTTTGGTTATTAACGGTTGTAAACTATGGGTCCAAACCGGTTTTAGGGCATTGGTTATGTGCAATAAGCAACGACGCATCGTCAATGAGTATCTTTGATCCGCGTACATGATGCGATGCACTATGTAATTCTATATTATGGGGAATCAACACATGCAAATTGAATGTGTCTGCTTGTGCTTTAGCTAAGCAATTGGTTTTAATGCACTTGCCAGTGAGCTTTTCAGTCGTGGGTGTTGTCTTTTTGACACTTATTGTGTGTTGACCATATCTTAACGATAACTTTGTTCCCAAACTATTGTAGATGCACTTATGTCTTTTCTATGCCATTTGCTTCTTGACATGTCGATTTGTGCAATCATATATACATTGAAGCAAACCCATAGTTACGTATTGGGTTTAAACCCAAGGTTATGTATTGGGTTTAAATTAGTTTGGATGGAAAAAATAGAGGGTTTAGTTTTGGTTGGGCTGGAAATGGCATTAAACGGGTATGGTTCAAGTATGGTTTTGAGAGATACATGTACGGGTATGGTTCAAGTATGGTTTAGGTATGAAACCATTCTCGGATTTATGTGCACCACATGTTGCCTCCACTTGAATCTAATCCGCAAGCACAAGCTATTTAATCATCATCATAGTCATTATCATCAACAATATTTATTTAATCACCACTAACACTAGCTAATAATAATCATCATAGTCATTACCACCAACACTAGTTATTTTATCATCATAGTAATAGTGTAGCACATCATCATCTTCTAACTCATTTCTAGCTAGTTAATCACTCCTGCTGCTCTCTCGCAGGTAAAATAACATAAAACATGTATAGCTCTCCTCCTTGATCAAGTTGGAGCATGTAGATGAACCTGTCTCCTAATCGTGGGTAGCGCATCTGTTTGCTGCCCCCTAGTACTTCTCTGCGCTCCCCCATCATATATTTGGTCCAGTCTTGCACTATTAAGCATCCGTCGCTAATCTTGAATGCACTAAAGTAATCTGTAGGATATCTTGGTCGTAAGCTAATAATACTCATGGTACCTTTAGTCTCGATCCCATAAGGCACAACATTCATCGGGACTCCCTGTTGAAGAACGTCATATGGTAACATACTTAGCAATGAAGTTTAGCTTCAAAAATAATGTATGGAAAAGATGCACTGAAGACAAATATTAAAAATCTTACCATCCTTCCTAAATAGATGTGACCGTAGTTCACTACGAACACTATTGGTCGCACGTTTTCAGTACTAACATTTCTAAATGCAGGAAGAAAATTTGTCTTGATAGTATCAAGATCCGCAAGCCATGAAACATAATGACTGAGCTTCTCGCAGTTGAGTTCAGCCCCGACATAGTATACGGTCTTGTCTATCAAGCACTGGACATGTTTGCTTGCACCGAAATAAGCTATCAATAGAAATTAATTGTCAACTATTTTTGAATAAACAATATCAAAGACATAAATATGGTTGAGAAACTCACATTTTGGTATAACTGGAGGCGTCTGCACATCGACCCAGATGTCGGTATTACCTTCAATGTCATCTTCCGGACGAATATCAAAGGTGATAACCATATCAGGCTCAAATGCATAAGTTTTGCATAGTGCTCGCCATGTTTTGCATCCAAAATAGGTGTAGTCGTCTGAATTGTATAATTTTGTGTGGGAAATATAACCATGCTCGGTCTTCAAGTAAAATTTCTTTACCTCCATAGTACGACTGCAACCTATCTTATCCAATGCAAAAACTCTTGCATGGCAGGGGATACGCTAGTAGAATAGTAAAAACAAATTATAAGTTGAAGCAAATGAAGCATATGTCATGCTTAATTACGAAAAAAGACTTGTCGTTGTGACTTACTGTATCCACTTCGAAGTTCTCGTCCAGCTTGATGTTGAAGCGCCTATCATCATCTAGGAAGATTCCGTCGCACAGGCCACGCTCGTCTTTGCAGTATTTGCAAATACCGAAATCCTTTTCGTCGTCAGACATTTCCTATGTTCATAGTTAAAACATTAATTGAAAATCGATCGAAGACAACTACCAGGATACTCAACACACAAATCCGGGGCACTCGATATTTCCTACATATTCTGGCACAAGTCATGCCAAAATTCACGGAAAAATCCAGCATGACCTTTGCTAAAATAGGACATATCGAGCGCCTGAAATTTGCCGGAACGGAAATAAATCAACACTCTGGCAAAACATAGGCCACTCGGAGGTGTAACCTGCAAACATGACCAGCCACTTGGGCAAGCACATATCTTATTTGAGCAACACAAGATATACATTTCAAAATATCTTATAGGACTCAAATTAGCATGCATTGAATAAGTAAAAGTAAATCATCTCATGCGTGTTCATACATCGTCGAATATTATCACTAATACATCCTGAATAGTGTCATACATATAACATCACTAATACAACTAAAACCCTAGCACACGACGGGTATCAGCGCGGGTGGTGGACATCCACAGAGAAGGAACCATCACGAGATCATAGCTCCAGTGAGATCCCTGGAGAACCTGCCAGGTATTGGAGAACCTGTGCTCCAACGCAAACAAGTAGCGACGGACGTGCGCGTCCTCCTCACTAACACAGTGACGCACCACCTCCGTGGGGTCCTCGAGCCTCTGGACCGTCACTGGCCTACGCGACCGCCACCAAAGAAGGCTCAGGTCAACAACAGGCTGGCTCCTCACCAACCTGCGCCCCCCGGTAGGTAGCGCCTCCCAGTACCACCCCGGTGCAGCCCAGTCCCGGACATGGCCCATCTGGTCAAGCAGGTGTCGTCCTCCACCGACTCGACGACGAGGATGCGGGATAGGCATCGTCCACGTCGATACGGGAAAAATTGCTTTAACTAAAAAAATAGCAACAAGTTCTTACTAACTAGTTCTATTAATTCAATTAGTTCTTACTGAAAATAAACTTACTATAAATAAAAATAAACTAGTACCTAGCTAATTAGTACCTAGTTCTTACTAACTAATTAGTACCTAGGAGCTACTGCCCTAATTAAATAGGGTTAATACCCCTGTTCAAGAATTCATCCGATTAAACAGTTAACTTGCCGATTAATCCCTACTCGTAGGGTCACCGAGTAGCCTATAAACCGATAAATTGTCTGATTAGTTGATTAAATGGCCGATTAACTTGCCGATTAGCCGATTAATCCCCTACTCACTAGCCAACCGAGCAGCTACCAGTTAACAATTTCCTCAACAATGGTTAATACTAATTGTAATTAACTAATTAGCACTAAAAATAGCCTAGGGTTCATACTAACTAGCACTAAATAGTTAGGGTTCATACTAAGCAAACAAGAGGGGTCGGAATGGGAGAGTGCTTACAGAGGGCGTGGAGAGAGATGGGGTCGGGGGAGACGGCGGCACCGAGGCGCGGCGAGGCGGGGTCGGGGGAGACGGTGGCGAGGCGGGTCGAGGGAGACGGCGGCGAGGCGGGGCCGGGGGAGACGGAGGCGAGGCGGGGTCGGGGGAGACGGCGGCGAGACGGCGGCGAGGCGGAGGCGACGAGGGGGAGAAGAAAGAGTGGGGAATTGGGGGAGGAAGCAGAGGGGAGGGAATCAGGCCGCACGGGGGGTTAGGTGAAAATAGCTTTAACAGTAGCGTGGGGAGAAAAAACGCATTGCTGCTAAAATCCGTAGTAGTAGCGCCGTTTCTGGAAGGGCGCTACTACTATACCTAGCACGTCGAGAACGGTATGGCAATTATAGTAGTAGCGCGTTCTGTTCCTACCGCGCTACTGCTAAGGAGGTAACAGTAGCGCGGTTTTGGCAGACGCGCTACTGCTAAGTAGCAGTAGCGCCTCATTTTAACAAGCGCTACTGGTAAGATTCTGTGTATAAGGTTTTCCCTAGTAGTGATTGGTTCTCTATGTTTGTATTGCTGGCATTGTGTAAATGCTGAGAGGATCCAAATTTGGAGGTTCTGGTAGAAGTCCACAATACTAATGAAGCCAATGTACTGTTTGAGTTGTACATAAATTGGGTGATATAACTTTAATAGCTTTCGGATGAATGATTTGTATAGATTGGTTTGACTGATGAAATTGATTGCTATGGAGGAGTCTAGAATTACATTCCGGTGGCAGATGCAGAAATGGCTTTTTTGCTGTAGGTTCTTCCAATTTATATGATATGCAGGTCTTCCGTAGACATTAGTCAACTGGCATGAAGACACCATGACTTATTTGGATTAATGATTGGCGTTGGCCATGTCTGTTAATCTCCCGTTACATTTATGCTTGCAAGTGCTGAGGCAAGCTCAAGTCTCCTGTGTTGTGTCTGGTCGAGATTGCAACCTCTAACCTCTGCTTAAGCTTTGTCCCGGGATGCTCCCTTTTTTCCGGGTGTGCGTGCATGCGCTTGGGTTTGTGTTTTAAATTTGTATGTTAAAAATATAGCAATGCTGCGGTGATGCTATTATGTGTCAGAATCTCATTACTCTTGGAGAATATGAGAGGCATCCTTGTGTTGTTACCGGAATGCCCAGGATGCGAGCTGTGTTGAATTTGTTGTCTGTGGTTCAAGATGCGTAAAGTTTGTGTTCTGTTTTCGACATGAATTATGGAATCACATTCAGAATTACTGTGTTACGCTCTGCAGCTCTATATATAGCTAAACAATCCCTTGCCGTGAAGATGCTGCATGTGTCTCTGCTGCTTGTGTTCCATTTTCCTAGCCCTTAATAACGAAGCTGCTGTAGAAACAAAACCGAATGCCTTTTGCAACAATAAAAACAACAAAAAAGAGGAAGAGGAAAGGAAACGGAATTGCATGCAGTGATGCCTGTTATTGCACATTTAGTCATCTCTGTTTGATACCATATCTTTCTGCTTTCTTTATGTGGATCCAAAATAAGCAGTACCTCATCTGACTTAGTTTAGTTTGCATCTACTCTTCGTAGCAGCCAAATGTTTGCCAGTTTTGTGGTTTGAAAGGTTAAATTGTCTGCAAGAATACTTTGAGCAATGGTCAAGCTATAATTTGCCATGTTTGCCCGCAGGACTTCTGAAGCATCTTGGTTATTACCTTTCAACTATTCATTGTCCAATTTAGCACCACCGTCATTTCTTAGTTTCGTAGGGAAGTGGAGTACCCTGTTTGTTTCAGTGAGCAAAGAGCAAGGGGAATTTTCAGATGATATAAGAGAGAATTCCATACAAATGGAACTTATTCAATAGCAAATGTTCAGAAGTAAAGCAGGTGTCAAGCATTCACAAGACCAATTGCAGATAGATATATAGAACAAGAGAATTACTAAGACTCAAATGAGTGCATCTTTAGTACAGAAATCAGAGATACAGTGACACGCTTTTGCTCCACGAATCTGACGAAAGGGTCACTACAGACTACCAGGAGGCATTACATACAGATACAGGTCTGCCAACCAAACTACAACTACTCATCTTGTCCATGAGAAATGGAACAGAGCAACAACACTGGCTAAGCCATGGGGACGGCTACTCCTTGGTGGCTGCGGCCTTCTTCTTGGGGGACTTGGTGGCGGCCTTCTTCTTGGGGGACTTGGTGGCGGCCTTCTTCTTGGGCGACTTGGTGGACTCCTTCTCGGCGGCGGCGGGGGACTTCTTGGGGAGCAGCACGGAGTTGATGTTGGGGATGACGCCGCCGTGGGCGATGGTGACGCCGGCCAGCAGCCTACCTAGCTCCTGGTCGTTGCGGACGGCCAGCAGCAGGTGGCGCGGGATGATGCGCGTCTTCTTGTTGTCCTTGGCCGCGTTGCCGGCCAGCTCCAGGACCTGCGATTCATTCAACCAAGAACGGAATCGGTTATCTGTCCAACAGAAGAGGAACAGAGCGAAACAGACGCTCGACGGCAGCGAAGATCTTTTACCTCGGCGGCGAGGTACTCGAGGACGGCGGCGAGGTAAACGGGGGCGCCGGAGCCGACGCGCTGCGCGTAGCGGCCCTTCTTGAGGTAGCGCCCGATGCGGCCGACGGGGAACTGGAGCCCGGCCTTCACGGAGCGGGTCACCGCCTTCTTCCTGTCTCCGCCCTTCCTTCCGGCCATCTTCTTGCTGCTTCTCCGGCGACGAGGTGTCCCTCTCGAGGTGTGGAGCTGGCGGCGGTGGTGCTGGATTGGAGGAATGCTCTGGGTTTGGTGGGTTGGGACAGCGGCGAGGCTTTTATTGGAGACGGGAGCTTCGCTCGAGGGGGGAGCGATCCGCGTGACGCGGTGCGCCCGCCGTTGGATCTAAGGGGAGATTGCCGGGCGGGTGGTGATCCGTGGGAGGCCCAGATAGACCAATAAGAGCGCGGGGATTTGCATCATCAACTTTGGGGTTATTTGGTTGGCTTCCATAAAAATTTGTCTAACTCAGGCACCAATCTCAGGCGTTGGATTTTGGAGGCATGAGGTCAGGATCGTTGCCTGAGTAAAGAGCTGCCTATTAGGACTCCATCCAAATAGCTTGGAGTTCTATCCTGAACTCTAATGATCAAATGAGTCGTACTTCAGTTTTCTAGTGATTTTGACCAAACGAGTTGGTTAGAGCATCTTCAACAGTTGCCCTATTATAGGGTGGCAGTGTCTTTTTGGGCTTTTGAAGTGCAAAAACTTTTCCAATAGCTGCCAAAAACTTCAACTTGGCCAAAATTGTTTTTGGGTAGCCCCGAAAGGGGGCACCTTCGGTTGCAGATTTGCGGACACGAACACAACCGACCAAAACCAAAACGACTATGCACGACAGACCTACTGTTTTTTTTCTTCACGCGTGTCGCCGTCGCCCGCCTCCCTTCTGTGTGCCGACGGCGGCGACCATCGAAGCGCCATGGATTGGTCCGCCAAGGGCATCGCGGACCTCCAAGACATCATCGCCCTCGCCACTGCGATCTCCGACACCGCGCCGCCTCCGTCCACCACTGCAAAGATCATTGTCTGTCGCACCATCTTCACTCACACGCGCCCTGGTGGAGGGGGTGGGTCAGTCGGTAGTGGTCCATAAAAGGCCAAAACACTGCTTAAGTCGGGCGACAAGCGGTCGTCGTGGGATCCCACATAGTCGATGTCGGTGTCGCGGGCAAATAAGTTGAAGTCTGCTGCAGCAGGCCGCGCCGCCGAGGCTATTGTGGTCGTGCACCTTCCCCCAACCCCTCTGCCTCCCCCTTTCATGTCGCCAACGTCGGAGGTAGAAGAGTCGGCATCCAAAACCCGTCCAACAAATGTCCCAAACGTAAAAAAATCCAATGCAAGTTTTGTTCAATTCAAGTAGTTCACTGCAATTGTTAAATGCAAATAGTTCCACGCAATTGTTGAATGCAAACGCTTCTATTTGTGAGTATACATTTCATCAACAAGTCACATTGTTAAAGTGATGACACCTTTAGATATCCCTGCAAACATTGAAGCTTAACATTAACAAAACTGCACAATAAAGACCAGAATGACTTGGGCAGTTTTTACAGCCACATTCAAGGAATTTCACCCATATAATTCAACGAATTTCCTCTAAACACATTTCTTTCTGCAAGCAACGAAGAAAACCCAACCGGCTAGAGAAGAAGGGACAAACAAAACCTTGTGCACAAAACACACCTCAAGCAGACAAGTGTAAGTGCATCTAGTGCCCCTTAGTGATTTTGGTGTATTGAAAACTTATAGGTTAAGGGACTAATATGTTTGTAAGTGCACACAGGCTCTATAAAGTCGATGAGTAGTTTGATATTTACGATGAAAGTCGACCCCTAAAAATGTATGTCTTCATCTAAAGACTTTGGTTCTCCTGAAGATTTTGAAAGTAAAGAAATTGGTGTGACCTTGAAGACTTGGATATTCATGCGAGGATTATGAAGCATGAAGACTTTTGTTTTCGTAGTTTCATTTTCTCTTTCTTCAGTCATAGGAAACACCGTACTGTTAAAGGGGGTCAAGGTAATACTAAGGAAACTGATTTCCAAGTGATGCTCATCTCAAAATCCTACACCTACCCAATCCTTTCGAGTGAAGCCATTGAAAATCTCATATCACTTCAGTCAATTTCTTCAGTGACAAAGACGAAGATCTTCTGGTCTCTAAGGAATTTGTTCCGACTGAGGAGTTAGGAATTCGCCTGTGTGGATTGCCTACACAATGAGGAGCATGATAGCCCTAAGGAATTTGAACCTCAAATATCCGACCGTTGTTGTGCTATGCGCCAGCTGGCCAAAAATATCTTCCACCTAACAGTCATATCATTGAAGGGCATTTATGTCTTATCATGTTAGGCTGCTCCCTAGGCTATAAATAGCCGCCCCCTCAACCGCTAGCTGGTTGGCTGCTCCGCAAGAAACTAACACTTGTCATTGAGAGCATCCCATCCTTTGAGGACTTTGAGCAAAAATCATCAAGTGAGAAAAACCCAAAACCCAAACCCAAACACCTACAAACCCAAAGTGATTGAGCATCACTGAAGAGATTGTTCATGTGTGGAACCGACGCTTGATACCTTTGAGGACTGTGTATCCTCCAGACGGTTAGGCGTCATGGTCTGTGCATCCAAGAGGAATTGTGGATCGCCGAGTGACCAAGTCTGTGAAGGTTTGGAAGTCACCTGTGAAGACTTACCACAAGTGTTGGGTGAGGTATGTGTGACTTTAGCTCAAGGAGAATATGGTGAGGACTGTGTGTCCTCGAGTTTAAATACTAAGCTGCTCCAACCAGACGTACAACTGTCACAAGAGTTGGAACTAGTCTACCAAATCATTGTCTTCACCAAGCCAACTGGTTCTATTTCCTCAACCCTTTCATTTCCTCATTCATGTGTTGATGAACCTGATCATTACTGTTTGAAGACTTTGAATGAAGACTTTCTCTATTTTCTCAATCCAATTTCTTCAGTCACATAGTCTTCAACCTGCTTATCCTATTTTCATGCTATCTATACTCTCTACTTGTTTTCATTTCATCATGATGACTATGTTGTTGCTCTGTTATGCTTATACCTGAGTACTTATTCCACTACTAGTGTGTCGTTGCTTAGGAATTTCTTCACCTAAAAATTCCTTAGTGACGAATTTGTAAAAATCTCCTATTCACCCTCCCCCCTCTAGTCGATATAACGCACTTTCAATTGGTATCAGAGCAAGATACTCGTTCCGTGTGATTTTGGTTTAACCACCTGGAGTTTTAGTTATGTCGACTGCAGGAATGAAGAAAGTGACATGTCCCATCTTTGACGATCATGAGTATCCCAAGTGGAAGGCCATGATGAAGAAGCGACTCATTGCGATGAACAATGAACTATGGACCGCCACTGAGTCCGGTCTTACCGATCTATGCAAGATGACGGAGGCTGATGATATTTGCAAGTACACTCTACTTAACCTCACGGCGAAGGATATCATCTGCTCCTGTTTGTCCCAAAATCAATTCAGGAACATCATGCATCTCAACCATGCGAAGCTTAGCTGGGACCAACTCTTTGAGGTCGATGAAGGTCATCGAACTCGTCATGATCCTTGGTTTGAGTATTTCAAAGAATCACTCAAGAAGATGACTTTCGCTCCAGAATCATCATCCACTGCACCATGCCTTATGGCGAAAGGTGCCAAGGTAACTGAATGTTACCTTTCTGAATCTAGTGATGATGAATCTGGTGATGAATTTGGACCTAGCTACACTAAACTTGCTTCCCTTGCCACTAAACAACAAAGAGCTATTGAAAAAGTTCAAAATCTGCTAGACAAAAGCGATGACCTGTTGGGTGAGGAATTGAATCGAACTAAGACTTTGACTAACAATCTTCCGAGACTTTAGTCTAGGTTTGACAACCTTCAAAATCATCATAAAACTCTCTTATCTGATCATTAGAAGCTTTCTTATGAATTTCTTCAGAGAAAGCAAGATCTTGAGAAGTTAAAAGTGAGTTATGAAGATCTTCAGAAGAAAAACGATTCATTGCTTGCTCAATAGATCAGTTCTGCTCAGGAAGAATTTATTCGACCATGTCTGATATGCATTGAGCGTGAATCTGCTAATTCTTCACCTGAATGTTCAAATGCTTCTATTGCTCCAAATTCTTCAACTGTCTCTGTGGTCACAAATTCCTCATCTAAGGATACCACAAGTATCACTGATGATAATGCAGGGTTGAAGGAATTGTATGTGACAGACATATACAAAAGCCTCAAAGGGCATCAAACTCTTTGTGATGTGCTCAAAAAGCAGATCTTGAACAGGAACCCTAGGAAAGAGGGTATTGCCTTTGAGAGGAAACTCAATGCTGATGGGACCTACTGGAAACCTGAGCAGTACACCAAAACCTCATGGGTTGCTGCAAAAGGACCTTCCGTAGATCCGTGCACTTTATCTAGCTTTACTTGTGAATCTTCATATTCCTATGATGAGTCATTTGACTCCAACTATAAACTGTTCAAGAATCAGAATGGTGAAGTATTTGGTCGATATGTTGGAACTAACTGCAGGAACGGCCCCCCTATGAAGAAAATCTGGGTTCCCAAAAGGTGCCTTGAAAATCTTCAGGTGAATGTCATCATTACACCACCTATGAATAATAGGAACCCCAAATCAAATTCTTCATATGGATCAAAATCTTCATATGGATCCAAGTCCTCTTATGGGCCAAATTCTTCATATGGATCAAATTCCTCATGTGGATCAAAATCCTCATATGAACATCATCGTGCTAACACTTCTGTTTCACAGGGAAAGTCTAAAGGCTATGAATATGTGCATTATTCTTCAAACCATTATGTTCATAAGTCCTCGAAGAATTTCTCTGCTTATTCATATGCTTATCCTAAACCCGCTTCTGTGAAACGAAGTGCACTGGCTTTTATGCCATCTTTTTCTTATGGAGCTCACGGAATGATGAACTCTTTGCCAACCCTTTAAATGTGGATGGTGAAGAAAAAGAACTAATCTCTTATGCAGGGCCAGGTCTCCAGACGAACTTAATCGTCTGAAGAATTTGCTGGAGACCTGAATGTGCTTGAATGGACGCAAGCTAATCATGAAGAAATGAATTACTCATTTCTCACATTCTCATGTTGCTATCTCTGTTATTGTTGATGAAATTGATATCATATTCTTCAATGATGAAGTATATGGGTCCGTAAGTTGCACTAACTCATCTGCAGGATGAACAACCCAAAGCTACTGAGTGGATCCTCGACAGTGAATGTACAAATCACATGACCGGTGACAGGAACTCATTGATGGACACTGCTTTATTTCCATCTCATCTGAAGCATATCACCTATGCTGACAAAGGCGAAAGCAAGGTATTGAGTCTACGTAGGGTTGCGATCTTAAAGGATAGACACATGGATAAAGTCATGCTTGTCGAGTCCTTATGATTCAACCTCATGTTTGTCTCAATGCTTTGTGATCTTGTTATGGTTGTCATCTTTGGCATATATCGTTGCATTGTGCTAATGGAATCTGACAATTCCAAAGTCTTCAAAGGCTTTAGGAAAGGAGACTTGTATATTGTTGATTTCTCTGCAGGACCACAACCTGCCACATGTCTACTTGCAAAAGCTTCAGAAGGCTGGTTATGGCATCGACGACTTGGTCATGCTGGGATGAGGAACTTACATACACTCGCGAAGAAGAAGTATGTAATTGGCATCGAGGGTGTCAAATTCCTCAAAGATCATCTTTGTGGGCTTGTGAGGCTAGAAATATCACCAGAGCCAAGCATCCCTCAAAGACTATCATGACCACTTCTCGTCCCTTTGAATTACTTCACATGGATCTCTTTGGCCCTACTCATTATGCCACATTCACTAGTTCTGCATCATTATATGGCTTTGTCATTGTTGATGATTATTCTCATTACACCTGGGTGCATATCATCACTTACAAAAATGAAGTGCGTGAAGTCTTCAAAGGATTTTCCTCAAGAGCATCTACGAACTTCGATGTGAAGATCAAGCATATCAGGAGTGATAATGGAACCGAGTTCAAGAACATTGGACTCGATAAATATCTTGATATACTTGGTATTACTCACGAGTTATCTGCTCCCTATACTCCTCAGCAGAATGGCATCATGGAGTGCAAGAACAGAACTCTTGGAGAAGGCTCACACTACGCTTGATGAATACAAGACTCCACAACATTTCTGGGCAGATGCATGCCACATCATCAGTAGAGTATATCTTCACAAATTCTTCAAAAAGACCTCATATGAACTCCTCACTGTCAAGAAACCCAATGTAAGTTATTTAAAAGTTTTCGGTGCTAAATGCTGGATTAGAGATCCTCACCACCACTCTAAATTTGTACCGAAAGCACATAAGGGTTTTATGCTTGGTTACGGAAAGGACTCGCACACCTACAGACTCTTCAACACCTATCATCACAAGGTTGTTGAAACTATACATGTGCGGTTCGATGAAACTAAAGCACCTACCTCCTGTGCTAGATGAAATGTCACATGAGGAATCCATCAAGTTCAAGGCTACTGAGGATGTCATTCCTACCGAAGAATCTGCTGAAGAAGTCATTCCGGGTCATGAAGAAAATAATGCTGGTGCTACTGAAGAAAATGGCCCTGGAGAAATTGCTGGGCCTAATCAAAGTCGTCAACCTGCTCATCCTCGCCTTGCAAACGAAGTGCAGATTGAGAAAATTATCAATGCACCAGGCCCTCTCACGCGCTCAAGAGCTTCACATTTGTCTAACTTTTGTGGGCATTTTGTGTTTGTCTCTATCACAGAGCCCACCAAAGTTGATGAAGCATTCATGGAATCTAAGTGGATTCAAGCCATGCAAGATGAATTGCATTAATTCGATCTCAACAATGTGTGGGAGCTTGTCAAGCGACCAGACCACGCAAGCATAACATCTTCGGCACCAAATGGATCTACCGCAATAAACAAGATGAAAATGGCCTTGTGGTGAGGAATAAGGCTCGTCTTGTAGCTCAAGGCTACACACAGGTTGAACAAATTGATTTCGATGAAACTTTTGCACCGGTTGCTAGACTTGAAGCTATTCGCATATTGCTTGCTTATGCTAACCATCATAATATCATCTTACATCAAATGGATGTGAATAGTGCATTCCATAATGGTAAGCTTGAGGAAGAAGTATATGTTGCTCAACCACCAACCAGACGCTCCAACCATACGTACAACTGTCACAACAGTTGGAACTAGTCTACCAAATCATTGTCTTCACCAAGCCTACTGGTTCTATTTCCTCAACCCTTTCATTTCCTCAGTTATGTGTTGATGAACCTGATCATGACTGTCTGAAGACTTTGACTGAAGACTTTCCTCAATCCTATTTCTTCAGTCAGTTTGTCTTCA
This sequence comes from Triticum dicoccoides, assembly GCF_002162155.2. Taxonomy (NCBI): domain Eukaryota; kingdom Viridiplantae; phylum Streptophyta; class Magnoliopsida; order Poales; family Poaceae; genus Triticum; species Triticum dicoccoides. Next base: position 66,254,996 of record NC_041391.1, on the reverse strand, counting down.
TCGTGCTTATCCTGTGTTTATGCTTCCTGTACTCTGTGCTTTGTATTTCATTTCATCATGATGACTATGTTGTTGCTCTGTTATGCTTATACATGCGTACTTATTCCGCTGCAAGTAGTTCTTCGCTTAGGAATTTCCTCACCCTGAAATTCCTCAGTGAAGAATTCATAAAAATCGCCTATTCACCCCCCTCTAGTCGACGTAATGCACTTTCAATTGGTATCAGAGCAAGGTACTCCCTTGTTCTGTGTGATTTTGGTTTACCCACCTGGAGTTTTAGTTATGTCAACTACAGGTATGATCAACGTCTCGACTGGGTTTCCTACCTTTGATGGGACGGACTACCCCTACTGGAATAACAAGATGTGCATGCATCTAGAGGCAATTGATAACGATCTCTGGTACGTTGTGGAAAATGGCGTTCCCTCTGTCACTCTGTCTGTGAATGCTGCTGATGTGAAGAGGTTCAAGCAACTCGATTCTCAAGCGAAGAATATCATATGTGGTAATCTGAGCAAAGGACAATACGACAGAGTGAGTGCTCTAGAAACTGCCAAGCTGATTTGGGACAGGCTGCTTGTTGGACTCTATGGTAGGGTGCGCCGACTGCAAATTAAAATGTTCCTACGCGCAGAACAACCTGGAACATGCTACGGGAGATGGATCACCGTTCATTACCACTAGACGCGCAATGCCGTGCAGCGGAAGAAGAGTTGGGGCAGCGCGTCCGCGTGGATCATCTCCTCCTTGTCTTATCTCCCTCGAACAGTCGGTCATCCAATCCCACATACAAGTTCGCCGGAGCGGCGCAAGTGCAACACTTCTAACGGTATCCGCACGTGCAGGAGGAACACCGTGCGGCAGACCGCTAGGTCCGTTCACACAGTCGGCGGCGAGTGGAGGTGGCTATTCGCAACACATGCAAACCCTAGTGACAGCGCCGAAGCGATCAATCGCATGAATGTGCCGCACCCCCACTTTATATAGGCGTCCGTCGCAGGCTCAACACTTGGGCCTCGCATGGACCCTAAAGCCCACAAGTCTACTCGGCCACAATCCGAATACAACTCGAATCACATCCGATCAGTGTCCTCGGATCCGACCTCGTAGCTAGGTTCCTTCCCTTAAGCGCGCGACCCCTTAGGTTCAAGTCGGCTTGGTCGCAGTTCGGATCACCTCTGACCTGCATGGTTGGTAGCAGCCTCTAGCAAGGCGTGCCGACCACCAAGCAGACTATGAAGCTGGTTAGGCGAACCTGTACAACGTGTCACACTTTGTTCCCTTTGCCGCACGATATATGTTGTTGGGCTCAAGGCAAGACTGACAACCTTGTGCTAGCCCGACCTCTTTCTCGTTCCAGTGATACCGACCACAAACTGGATTATCTCATAATCCCTATCGCATGGCCATGCTTATCCTGGTCGGATCACACGAGGGGCCCAGAGTATATCCCTCCTGATCAGAGGGGCAAATCCCATCTTTCTCGGCCATGTCTCGCAGCATGGGACTGGACAAACCCGAAACCTACCTTTGTAACTACCCAGTCACGGAGTAGCCTTTGGTTGGCCCAAAGCAGGTCTGTCACCATCTCGAGTACATGCATCAGCTTAGGTCTTAGGACATAGGACGTATGTTGTACTAGAGACTCACAGATGACATATTGTTGCCTCTCATAGTTGGGTCTGTCCGACTCGGACCTTATCTCGACTCGGATCCGACTACGTCGAATCCGACCAGACCTTTCCAAGTCCATATTATCCGGTTAGCATCCAATGCTCCATGGCTAGTGAGACCAAGCCATCGACCGTGTCATATGCTAGTCTAGTCGACTGCGCATCCACACAACCCTTTCGACTAGGGACCTTTTAGGACAGTCATCATACAATGCATAGTCCCACAAACAAGTCACGTACTTGCTGATACACATCATTGATAATGTCCAAGGACTATCTTTATTCATAAACACATAGGAAATATCATCATACATGATTGCCTCTAGGGCATATCTCCAACAGTCTCCCACTTGCACTAGAGTCAATGAAATAGACATCGAATGCCCATAGCTCTAACGTGCCCCTCATGCTTGGGTTGTGGAAGCGGCTTAGTCAATGGATCTACAACATTTGCATCCGTGTGAATTTTGCATAAGTCTACATCACCATTCTTTACGATCTTTCGTATTAGGTGATATTTCCGATCTATGTGTTTGACCTTGTGGTGATTCCTCAGCTCCTTGGCTTGTGCGATGGCACCAAAATTATCATAATAAAGGTCCAACAGTTTCAACGAGGCTGGGAAAATACCAAGATCATCCAGAAAATGCCGGATCCAAACACCTTCCTTTGCAGCTTCACAAGCCACAATGTATTGGACTTCTATGGTAGAATCGGCCACCGTATCTTGCTTGGAACTCATCCAGCTCACTGCCCCTCTATTCATGACATACACGAATCCGGACTGTGACACTACAAAAAAATACACTTCCATGATGATACGTGTTTGCCACAGTAGGTCGCGTTTTTTGTCATGCATGTACATCCATGAAAAATTTATGACAGAATCAAGATAGCCATACCTGTGATGTCGTAGAAGTGTTCCATGACATTACCAAAATTATCATCACGGAAGTGTCCACTTCCATGACGATAAATCGTGCGTCACAAAAGTGCTTTCGTCAAGGGTGACCGACATGTGGCATCCACCGTAACGGAACGCCGTTAAGCTATCGGGTCGGGTTTTGGATTCGATAACCCGTTAACAGACCCGACCAATGGGGATTTTCCACGTGTAAAATCATCATTGGTTGGCGGAAACACGTGTCGGCTCATCGTTGGGACAGATGTCATCCACTCATTGGACAGAAGGCGCCTATGATACTTCGACACGTGGCACGGCCCAACAGAGGCCCATTCCTGTGAAAAGGCCAGCCCGTTTGACTTGGTCAAAAGGTGACGGGCCGGCCCATTGAAAGCCTGTTAACGGTCTGTTCGCATATAGCCCATTTACAGCCCGCTAACCCAAGGCCCTTTACGCCCTATCCGAATTAGGCCCAATAGCGTCAACCGGGCCATCCAATATGATTCCAGCCCGTTTTCACTTCTGGCCCATGTATGGCCCATGACGTCTTTCGGCCTATATGAGGCCCTTTGTAACTCTTGGCCTATTAACGGCCTGTGCTGAAACTGGCCCGTAATGAACAGTGTATCACTTTACACCCATTAACGGCCCGTTGTGAAACTGGCCCGTAATGAACAGTGTATCACCTTATACCCATTAACGGCCTGTTATTCCGCTGGGCCGTTTCCAGCTCATTTATCTTTCGGCCTTCTCAGAGCCCATTTATTCTTGGGCTCATTTCCAGCATTCGTTTACTTACGGCCCGTTACTGCCGTTTTCTGCTTGTGGGCCAAATTCAGCCTATGGTTACAGTCGGCCCGTTTGTGGCCCGTTAGTACGTTGGGCCGTTTTTGTAGCGTCATCAAATTCGACCTATTAACGATGGCCCGTTATGGTCGGCCCATGAACGGACAATTCCAACTCTAGCCCATTTACGGCCATAATGCGGTCTGTTTGGCCCATGTTTGGCCAATCGATCATACGACCCGCATAAGGCCCATTGATGATACAGCCCGCAGAAGGCCCATTGTTTCTACGGCCCGTAGAAGGCCCATTGTTTCTACGGCCCGTAGAAGGCCCACTGTTTCTACGGCCCATAGGAGGCCCAGTGTCACTACAATAAATATTAGCCCATGGTTATTGTGGCCTAGTATTAAAAAATAGGTTATTGCAGCCACTAGCAAACCGCGGAAAAAGAACTGCAATGACTACAAGCAAACAAATAAACAAGACAAGGAAATATATAAGCAAGCAACTAACGCTAGGCTATCACGGCTATTACACATATTACATCCACTGGGCATCAAAGTTCGCCACTAGTGCAAATATAGGGAACAAAGCAGCATATCATATACACTGGTTGTCAAAGTTGGCGACCAGCGCAAATAAACGCCACAGCAAAACAAATCCAGAACTGAAACCACTTCAGAAGATCTCAAGAAACAATATCCTGGGTACCCAAAATGCTGGCAAGATGCTTAGCAAGCTTATTAACTTTCTCTTGTTTGGCGCTTAAATCCTCCAACGCTTGCTGTTGCACCAGGAAATATGCATCTGAATTCTGCAGGGACTTCCTCAGTCCTTCGGCTTCCTATCGCAGCACATCTGATCGATGTCTTTCAACTTGAAGTTGAGACTCAAGAAGACGAACTGATTCCGGCAGCGAGTTCGAAGAGCTTGTGCCAACAGTAGTGGCCAGTAACTCAAACACTACATCAAGACATGACTTTTGGGTTCCCTCACTGTCGTCAAGATAGTTTTTATCAGCTTTCTTGGAGACCAACAGGGATGTCTCACTATTTTGAACCTTATCTACATTACTTCCTTTACCATTGGATAACGCGGTACTGTTCTCCAATATTTTGTCCGCATTCTAAAAGAGAAACAAGCAGACACATCACATGTTTACCATGTTGTATATGAAACTCATTTTGGTAAATGAGTTCAGTAGTAAAGTGGACAGGATAATAGCATGAAACAAACATATATCTATGTACCATGGTCACTTTATGGTCTATATCATTCTAGTTTTTGTTGCCAAATCAAGATAGAGACAAAGTTCAAATAATATTTGTTCAAGACAAAGCAGAATGGACAGAATATAAGTGTGGGAAACTATAGAGCAATATCAACACTTGTAATGTGCATGGCATGAGAACATAACTGTTTATTCAATTGAAACTGAAATCAACATAGAGCAGGTTACAACAGCAAACCAGTTAAAGAAACAGGTTTAAAACATACCTGTTGCGCCATTGGAGTTTCAATTCCATCCTTCAAATTTGAAAATAGTTGGTATGAGTAAATACAGTAATGCAAGGGCAAAGGAGTATGAACCATAGCTACAGAACCTGACCTAAGAACAAATGTTCTTCGCCTTTAAGCGTTGAGTTGGGATTCGGAGTGGTGGTCCTCGAGCTTTGGGCACTGCAGTTCCCTTACTAACTGCTCGTGTTTGGGTGCTCTGTGGTGGAGACGGTGCTGTGTCAACTGGAACTGGGTTACTATCTGCCGGGGTTGGGGTTAGAAGGGGTGTAGCTGTTTCTCTGTCCAACTGGGTAGGGGTACAATCTATGAGAGTCTCGGTTATGTGTGGTGGATCTGGTCCTTGGGCAAGTACAACCGTGGTTCTATCTGCATCAACTGGTAGCACTATCTTTTCTGAAGACCGTGTTGTTACTCCCTTAGATACTGCCATCACCCTCTCCAATTCAAATGGCTGATAAACAAGAAAAGTAATTGAAAGTATAGACATTGTATGATAGACATATGCAATGGATAGTAGGGAATAAAAGAGGGCATGAAATAATTCATATTTATGGTTTTCTAACCAAACAGGATAGCATGACACAATTTCACATATATGATGGCTAACTAAACAGGATAGCATGACACAATTTCACATTATGATGGCTAACTAAAAAAGATGGAAAGACATAGTTCAAAATATGAGACTATGTAAATAGGATGACATGATATAACTATATAATGTGTTTATTAAATAGGTTGGCATGCCATAATTCACATACATTCACAGATAGAATGCCATAATTCAAAATATGATGACTGTAAACACTAAACAGGATGAGATGATATAACTATATGATGTCTTTATTAAATGGGTTGTGATGCCATAATTCAGATAGATGATGTGTATGTACTACGTAAACATGATGGCATGATAATTCAAATATATGAATTATATAGTAAGCAAGTAAGGAGATGGCAATCCATATATGATGTAAAAACTAAGCAATGCAAGACAACATGCATGACATGGGTAATATAACCCTGCCAAGTTTGAGCATAGACCTCAGGGGGGAGATAGGACTGGTCATCAGTCTCTGAATCCTTCTCTGAGCAGCTCTCTGTATCCAGCAAGATGTCTGCTTTAGCAGGTAGCATTGTCTGCTCTGAATACCTTGTTTTCACTCCAGATACTTCCATCACCGCTTCAAATGGCTGATGCACAGGAAGAGTAGTTGAATATACAAATGTTGTCAACAAATGGAACACGTAATACAAAAAAAATGATAGCATGATATAATTCACATACATGATGATTGGCTAAACAGCATGGCATTGCATAATTCACATATATAATGCCTTTGCAACAAGATAGCATTGTATAATTCACATATATCACTACTGGAATCTGGCACTTTGCCATCTGCCATGGCAGATGGCAAAGGCATGGTTGGCGGATGGCAAAGGCTTTGCCATCTGCCAGCAGATGGCAAATAGTTTGTCTGAAACCCTGCCGGTAAAGGCTTCTTTGCCGTCTGCTGGCTGATGGCAAAGAGCCCGTGCCTTTGCCATCAGCTGGCAGATGGCAAAGCCTCTTAACGGCGTTAGCCCCGTTAGAAGGCTAACGTCATACTTTGCCGTCTGCCAGCAGATGGCAAAGGATGCAGGCTCTTTGCCGCCTGCCAGCAGATGGCAAAGGCTGCATGCTTTGCCATCTGCCAGCAGATGGCAAAGAGCCCCAATAGGCCAGCCCAAATTTTACATGTAGATGACACGTGGCCTCTTTGCCATCTGCCAGCTAATGGCAAAGCTCTTTGCCTTCTGCCAGCAGATGGCAAAGTGACTATATTGCCCCATTTAATTTATTTTTTCTTATATCAGTTCATTTTCATAGAAAATCAAACACAAATATATTTATATGACCAATATAGCATATTCAACACATATTACCAATAGTCATGAACACATATATATCCAACACATGTTACCAATAGTAGCAAGTTTCATCCGTACATATACATAGTTTCATCAATATTACACAGTTTCATCCATAGGTAGCAAGTTTCACAAGGTCAAAACAAAAACTAAATACAAGCACTCCATCAACCCAAGCTTCCGTGATCTTAAGCAAATCTGTAAAATGGGAAAGAAGAAAGTTAGAAGAAGACTAGAAGAAGAAGATTATTATGATGCGGAAATATGCATGGATTGTCAAAACTTGCATTATCCTACTATCACTAGTACAACAAAGCTGCAGGTTGGCATAGTTCATGAACCATGTACATCATGACAAATACAATATCATCCAATGCTCGACTATGAAAAAAATTGAACAACTGCACCTCACAAAGGCGGAGCATAGAACCAACAAGCTAGTAGGAGGGGTATAAGAGGACGTGAGGAGCTCACCGGAGGGGGTTCTAGCCTAGGCCGAGCTTCATCACCATGGATGCGGCTAGGGAAATCGGACGAGTCTACCATCATAGGAGTAGCAGCAATGGACCAAAGATAAGATAATTCATACATTGGATAAAGTGGCAAAAGATAGCAATGGTGTAAATAGGCATGGGACATCCCAAATATATATTGGATAAAATGCAAGGTGATAATAAGATTAGATCTGGTCACTTTATTACAAAGTAGTAAGACTAAATCTCCCAAAATAAAAATGGTTGTTCTGCCTATAAAATATATAATGCAGCCCCAGTTAAAAAAGGTAGAATAAATGATGCCAAAATTGCATCATCGGCCAGCCTAACTGCGCTAATGTATCCATTTCAGAATGGCAAGCAAGCAAGTGTGTCGGGTAGCTACATGACTATAAACTTTAGTGTGGTCGATGATACCAGCAACCATCAAGTCCTCGTACTATCGAACAGAAGGATCGCACACTTGCATCTAGAAATAATCTGGTACGACATCATCTTTTATGCTATTCAGATCTATGCAGAAATATATGAACTTTATATTAGTAAATGAGATCTAACCTTCTCGGTAACAATGCTGTCATTGACACCCACATTCTTCGCAATCAATTTGAATGGAAAATTTGAAATGTTCAATGGTTCAACATGATTTTTTGTGATCCACATGTGGTGGACCGTGTTGGCTGCGGGTATTAGGAGCATGGGGCAATGTCATTCGTTTCTTGTACCTTATGAAACAGGGTATCCTTGACACATCTACTTTAGCAGCCAATTTGAAAAGAGTTCACACTCCACAACAATGCCTTCCTCAATGGCAGCGTGCGAAAAGAAGAAGCAATTCAGAAGCTTTAAGGAAGCAACAAACTAATTGACTTAATTCTGCTTCTTTAAAATGCAAATACAAAGGACAACTCAAAATGTTCAATGACAAAACATTGATTGACTCACCTAGTTACATTAGAGCATCCTCAACTCCCAACCTCTCTTTAAGTTCAGTTTATGTTCGTCCTCCCACCTATCAAGTCATGGGTTACAGTCACCATATCATCCTTCCTTCCAACAGGTTATCAAGGAAAGGAGTAGCATATCAACAGATAATGCCCTCCATTAATACCTGAATGACAGCAACACCACCGGCCAGTGCTATCCTCTCGTTGAGTTCTCCTTCTCGTAGTCTAGTTTTGCTGCCAGCAAATTAGTAATGATAACTTAGAATCAGACTTAAGACCACGACGCTTCCTATGTTCGCTATAAATAAAACAACTACACATATAGGTCATACAAATAGATTTATAATCAACTCCCACTAGTAAGTGTGCACGTGCAACGCACGTATCGATCAAAGCAACCTATGAAATCCATGTGGGTATTGGATTCTGAACTCATATTGAAATTAATTAATTTTCATATATCGGAAGCTCTCCTGGGTGAAATGAAGCTTACTGTATAATACTTCCTCTGGTCACAAATATAAGATGTTTTAAGTATTTCAATATACACTACATACATAATGAAATGAGTGAAACACACTAAAACATGTCTATATACATCCGATTCAACAAAAATTAGAACATCTTATATTTGTGAATGGAGGAAGTACAAAGCGTGTACATGTGTTCTCTCGATCAAAGTAGACTATGAAAGTCATGTGAGTGTTGAAATATGATTCATATTTCTGAAATTTTATGTGGGGTGGGGGTGGGGGATAGAATATATGTAGTGCATAATGATCCCCATGTCTCTCATGGTTAAGTTTAATATAAACCCCATCATTTATCTTTTGATGATGTTATGTGAAGTTCTAATGCACAAGGAAATCCCAAACCAAGAAATCACAGTGGTATAGTAAAGAATGCAATATGTCTCTCATGGTCAAATTTAATTCGTTCCCTCTTGGGTTTGGCCTACATGTTATCTTCAGAATTTGAATTCCTGGACTGGACTACAAGGCCTCATGTGGGAGTCACAATGAGACAGAAGAGTCCACCGGTGGTCATGATCATTTTCCCCCCATTCTGAGTTGCGACATTCATGAACAAAAATGAATGGGATTTAACATTTCTGTATGAAATATATGGTATGCCAAATTAGTTCCACGGAGATTAAACATGGAATATATTTGTCATCTCAACATCCACGCTTTGAGGAAAAGTGTGTTCTAGAATCGCAAATTGTACAATTATGTGAAAAGGCATGAGTAGATCACATGCTAGAATAATCATTGTTTCGCAAAGCTAACCAGGAAAGAAAAAAAAGCTACACAAAATTTAGGAAGACCAAAGCCACACAAAAGACCTCTCTAATGAGATGAATATACCCACAAGAAAAAATATTATATCATTATCATGATAGATACGTAAGTAATTTTAAAGGCTAAAAATTCAGGAAATGCATAATGTCATTAACTATCAATAGAGATTCCATTTGCAGCAACCTCATGTCAGTTACCTCGCAGATAAGACATGTCACATCATGTTGCGAAGAGCACCATCAGTCATCACACCATTGAACTACAACTTTGGAGCTTGGGAAACGATGCTTCTATTGCATTTGTTTCGCCGTCTCCTAAGAGAAAAGAGGAGCTAAAAAAACATAACTTCTTTTACAGTTTCAGCCAAGAAGCTGTAAGCAAGACCTTCAATTTATCCCAGATTAAAAGGTAAAATTCAATGTCTTTCTTTTCTTGACATACACCCCATCAATGAAACATATCTCAGATTAATTCAGGAGCTATTATCAATATGGACACAAGCCCTAACAACAAAAGAAAAAATGCACATCTAGATGTGCTTTAGCAAAACTGAAGAAAAAATAGCCGCTGTAGTTAATTGTCCAAATGCATCTATGCATAGAATAGGAAACAAATTTAATAGCAAATTGACTACTCATTTAGCCTATGCAAGAAGCATACCTAAACACTATGTGTAGACATGGTGAGAGATGCTGCTACATGTCACAGTTGTAGACCACAAAATAGCTAGTCATTCGTATTTATTGTAGAGATTCGCAAGTCTAGGCTACAGTAAATTTCTAGGTAAGCAGGGTACCACTGTCATACTTGTCATTTGGATCAAGATGGCTGTTATACATCTCTGAAGTCGTCAGACCATCAGTAATCAGTAAAGCACAAATCATGCAAGGCTTTATTTATAAGCAAGGCACATACCTGTTTAAAGAAAAATTAGCCTGGGCAGCGTGGTGCCAGTATCGTCAGTGCCTCAAAATTATGCCTGAAGGATAGCCACAAAGCGGAGGGCCAGAGCAGAGTGCAGGAGCATCAGCTGTAGGGGTGAGGAGGTGGACCTTGTCGCCGCCGTCCTCGGGGTAGCGGACAATGCGGGCCTGGGCGACGTGGGCGGAGAGGGTCCGAAGCGGGCCCGCAGTGGGCTTGTCGACATGGAAGACGCGCACGACGCCCCGCCCGTCGCCGGCGGTGAGCAGCGCGCCGTCATAGCGGAAGGAGGGCGAGAAGGCGGCGGCGTCCTTGCAGACGGTCACCCTGGGGCGCGGCGCGAGCGGGTTGCCCGCGAAGAGGTGCACAGCGGAGGACCAGGCAACGAGATTGCATCTGGGGGCGGCGACGATGGAGTGGGATGGGATAGGGTTTGGGTGGTTGGGCTACCCGGAGGGTGGGGGTTCTTTTTCTTTCTTTCTCTTTTTTTTGTTTAGATAAATGGGATGGATGGATGGATGGATGGATGGATGCCATGTCATCAATCCATGACACAAACATTTCAACCAATGAGAACAAAAATAACCCCACAGTTTTTTTTACCTGGAAAAAAATAACCCCATCTCTTTGCCATCTGCCAGCAGATGGCAAAGAATCTTTGCCGTCTGCTGGCAGATGGCAAAGAGGTGGGGCTGGTACGCCATTACGCTCTTGACGGCCATAAGATTTGCCAACCTCTTTGCCATCTGCTGGCAGATGGCAGAGACTATTTGCCATCCACTAGCAGATGGCAAAGAATTGGCTGATGGCAACCATGTTCTTTGCAGTCTGTCAGTTCTTTGCCATCTATTTTTTATAAGCAGATGGCAAAGACGTTCTTTGCCATCAGCTGGCAGATGGCAAAGAGCTGGCTGATGGCAAATTCCCAGTTTCCAGTAGTGTATAATGTCTTGCAACAAGATGGAAATGCATAATTCACATATATGGTAATTAGGCACTGAACAGGCGGCATTCACACAAAGCATGTCTAAACTAATCAAATGACATAGCAATCCGAGACACCATACGCATGATATGAGCAACATAACACTGCCAAGTTAGAGCATACACCTCGGGGGGGGGGGGTAGGACTGGTCATCTATCTCTGAATCCTCCTCTAAGGAGATATCCGTAACCAGCGAGATATGCGCTTCGTCAGATAGCATAGTCTGCTCTGAAGACCTTGTTTTCACTCCAGAATTTTCCATCACCGTGTCAAATGGCTGATGCACACGAAGAGCAGTTGAATGTACTAACATTGTTGACAAATGTAATATGTAACGGAAAAAAAGGATGGCCTGATATAATTTACATATAAGATGACTGGCTAAGCAGGATGGCATTGCAAAATTCACATATATGATGCCTGGCTAAACAAGATGGCGTTGCATAATTCACATAAACTATGAATAAACTAAATAGATGGCATTCGCATAAAGGATGTCTAAACTAAGAAGATGACATATTTAATATATAAAGTAAGCAATGCAATACACCATATGCATGATATAACCAACATCAGCATGCAAGTTAGAGCGAAGACCTCAGGGGGTAAATAGGAATTGTCTTCTCCTTCTGAATCCCCCTCAAAATAGATATCTTCCTCTTGATTACAATCCGAAATGCATGGAGGGGGGGGCTGCCTTTGCGCCTACCATGGAGCGACGTCTGCATGAAATTTTATTGCTACGCAAGGCTCGTCTCTTTTGCTCTACATGTTCAGTTCCATTGTTTACAATAACTGTCATGCATAGGAATAAAACATCGTGAGATTATGTAAGGAGTGCATGCAGAAATCCAGAGTGATGGTAGCAACCTGTGGATAGACCCAAAACCAATAATAGCAGGCAGATAATGGCTTCACTTAAAAAATATAGATAATGGCTTCTTTACTGTTTGTTTCCCACCCAACATGAAACTCATAGTAGACACCGGAGATTAACCAGGTAGTAGATAGATACTATTGATTGCATCCCCGATATGTACCCCACAACCATTTAAAAACTCAAGTTTGACCATTAGTTTGGAGCTGACTCAGAGTCTAATCGGTGAACAGGATGATAAAGTAGCATGTAATATTAAGCGATGCATAACGTAAGCAGACACAAAAGAGTGCGACCTCTCTTGCGGACCCGTGTAGTCCTCAAGGTCATCTGCTTGGTTGATGATGGTAATGCAGTTTTCATGGCTGCCGGTGGCGGGGAAGAAGACCTGAGGTGGCAAAAGACAGTCTGGAGGCCGGATCCCTGCTGTGCTGGACCCTTCTGTCATTGGAGCAGCTGAGCTGGGGTGGACGACGGCGCAGCAGGAGCGGGACAAACCACGCAAGGTTTTCTTTGACAACTATCTGTAAGAGAAGTAATTCTGTAAGGGCTCGTTTGAGTTGGAGGATTCGAATAATGCAGGGATAGGAAATAGACAGGAATAGGATAGGAATGCACGTGCAAAATAGAGAATTTAAAAACACAGGATTTCTGCCAATCTGGGTGTTTGATTCACAACAATTGGAAGATCACAGGATGCAAAGAAGCATGGTGAGATTAAGTCAAACCACAAGAAAATCTACGGTTATAATGCTATTATGCTACTATATCTTAGTCTTGTACTTCATGGATAGGAATTTGAAAAGGAGGACAAGTGAAAATTAAAATTCCTACGTTTTTTCTTTCAAGGAGACACTAAAGGAACAAATCCGTGTGCTCAGTGGACAATATATAACATGTAGAGTAAAAAAGAGATGCAACAAGTGTACAACCTCTTTGGAGAAGCCATGTCGATCTCAGCATGATTGGGTTGTCCGATGAGGATGCTCCGGCTGACTTTGCTGTCGGAGGAGGCGAAGAAGATCTTAGGCATCTGGAGATGGAGCCCGAGGTACTGCTCCGCTATGATGGACGATTTCGTCGTTGGAGCAGCTCCAGTGAGTTGTACGATGACGAGGCTAAAGCAGGACAAGAGAGACAATGAACAACGTTAACCTGAGTGGAATTCTAATAGCATCTCCAATACATGACGTAAAATACATAACCACAAAGTGCTAGATTTAAAATACATCAGCCGCTCATCTCTGAACTTAACTGTCAAAACTGTATTTAATTGTCGAAACTGAACTTAACTGTCGAAACTGAATTTTGCCGTCGAAACTGAATTTTGCTGTCGAAACTGAATGCACTAGCAAGGTGAGGCTACACGTCGGTCAACTGACTTTTTCATCTCTGGTCAGTCGATTTTGCAGCCGTTGGATACAAAATCAAGGGCCTGCGGTTCATCTTCAACCTCCACCCCCTGAGCCGCCAGCCACCACCGGCCAAACAGCAGCCCCCCGCCGCCCGCGGCCGGCGGTGCGCCGCCCCGCCCGCCCCGAAAACACTCCCCACCGCCGGTTCGCCGCCGCCCCGGCCATCCCTCTAGGCCCCCCCCGTGCCGAGCTTTTTCTCCGGCGATCCCCATGCCACCGCCCCGCCACCGCTAGCGACCACCGCCCCCACCCTAAACCCTAAGATAG
>NC_041391.1:66237804-66240675 GCF_002162155.2 Triticum dicoccoides | reverse complement strand
AATTGACTGACCCAAAAGTCGATTCAGTCGACTAAAGTGTAGCTAAATCAGAGCAGCATTGCAAGCAATAGCAAGAGCGAGAGCAGCATCGCAAGCAAGCGCAATAGCAATAGCAAGAGCAGACCAGGCAGGGGACCGAGAGCAAGAGCAGAGCAGCAGCGCGAGCGAGAGCTAAAGCAGCAGCAGCTCCTACTGATGTGGATGTCACCGTCAAGGGAGCGACGCCGTAGAGGAAGTGGCCGGCGATGCTGCCGTGCATGGAGCCGCGCCGTGTCGGCTCGGAGCACCGGCAGCACCGTGAGATCGAATCAAGAAGAAAATGCGGCAATTAGTGTACAACCTCTTTGGTGGCGCCGATTAGGCCGCAGCTTCATCCGAGGAAACGGCGATGATGATGCTCTTCCAGTGGTGCAGGTGAAGACGGCGGTGTGGGAATGAAGGTGTCGCGAAAGACGAGGGGAACATCGAGGCAGCTCCTTGGAGGTGGAGGACGGGGTGGCTGAACCGGCGGGACCACGAGATCAACGACGGATCCTCATCCGGTACGGTGGATGAGGGACGTCGAGGTTTTGGTGTGGACGACGTCGTCGGGGAAGAGGCTCCGGCTGGGTGGCGGATGGAGCAGGGTGTGGGGCTTCATCGCGGGTTTTCGCGGCCTCGGTGTATGAATGGGCGGGCGGATGGGATGGCAGTGGGGAACCATGGCTTAGGGACGCGCTTGTCCGAAATGTGGGGTAAGTTATGAAAGTACCCCCACCGATTTGAGGCACTTCTTTCGGTTCAGAGGTACCACGGGCATTTCGCGTGTCGGGATTTCACAGGAGGTGGGAGTTTTTGCGTGCGTTGTAATTTCGGAATAGCAAGGCGCGGGTTGAGATGGAGGGAGTTGTCGGAGCACGACGAGACAAAGATATATCTTAAATATTTTGGGCTAACAAGGCGCGGGTTGAAATTTCCGGACAAGCCTAACATGTACTGTACCAAATCAATGTGCACTACAAATGTCACTCAAAACTTTGAATTCATGTTATGTTCAATTAAAATATTTCGCTACGTGTATAATGCATGCAACCTACTACTCAAATGAACGTTTTACTGCATTCCAAACCTATATACTACCGCTTCAATATGAACTAAATTTGAATTCATTTCTCTATTTGAATAAGATCTACAGTAATGATTGTTGTGAAGTCAAAGCATTTGAATTCGTTTCTCTGTTTTAGTAAGATCTACAATCATCATTATTGTCAAGTTAAACCATCAATTGTGTATTATCTTCACAGCACACCACATGATTAGTCTCGAGTTGCATATGAACTATGTGTACTATATGAACTCGAACTGGATTTTTTGAATCCACTTTATTTTGATTTCAAATCACACTACATTTCTAGCTCTAGCTAGATCTTCATAATCTAAACCATGTCTCATATGTATAATGTGTTTATCACATTATGTGCCCCGCCCCCTACGCCTACAAGTATTTAGATGTGAGTTGCAAACACCACACATTACCACAAATTCAAATAAAATGTGAGAATGTTCGATATATAGTATTGTTTAGATTGTTCGATATTTAGTTGTAAGCTGCAAACGCCACACATTATCACAAATTCAAATAAAATGTGAGATTATTTGATGTATAGTATGGTTTAGATAGTTCGGCATTTAGCTGTGAGTTGCAAACGCCATGCATTATCACATCATGGTATAACATGTGCACAACACGTGTATCACCGCTATATTCATGCATGCATATTTTGAAAACACTATGATCTCCTATTCAAATATATGAATCCGCTTTCATATCAAATTATGATCTTTGTTAGTCTCTTACACCCACACAA
This sequence comes from Triticum dicoccoides, assembly GCF_002162155.2. Lineage (NCBI taxonomy): Eukaryota > Viridiplantae > Streptophyta > Magnoliopsida > Poales > Poaceae > Triticum > Triticum dicoccoides. The sequence continues at coordinate 66,238,828 of NC_041391.1, read as the reverse complement.
TCCTCTAACCTTTGTAGCTACCACTAACTTTCTCTCGTGCATGCACACGCCCTCCTCCCCTCCCCCTCCCTCGACATTTTATCCACCGGGCACATTCATTTTTTTTTCTTTAGGCCGTTCTCCCAGAGTCTCCACAACTCCTTTCCGACACACACCGATCGATAAACCTCTCCAGCGATGCCTGCCTACAACATACACACACACCTTCAATCTCCTCCTTTATGTGTCCTTGCCTCGTGTCTCTCATACGGTCACACACACGTGTAAACTCTCACCCCTCTTTTCATCGATCTCACAACCGCACACTCCTCCCCCTATCTAGCTGGTAGCCGGGCCTCTCGCACCACCTCCTAGCTCCATTCTCTCTGTCTATCCGTCTCACTGGGCCTTATTTGCCTCTAACAAATGGACGTACACCGACTGATCTCTCGCTATACATATAGCTAGCTAGGTCCTTATAACTCGTTTTTACCCACGCGTCGATCGATCTACCTCATTAGTTGTGTCTCTCCCTTCCTCTGACAAACAACAATTGATCTACCGATCTAGTTAGATTTGCTTACCAAACACATGGTTCCCCTTCATCATCCATGGATGCGTCCCGACAGATCTATCACGCACATGCACACACAGAAACACATCCCCACTCTTATTGATAACATTGCAGTTCCACCCTCAGTTTGTCTAGTAGGCCTCTCCCACCATCTTCGAGAAGCAACTCCATCACCCATCCAACACTCTACCCCTCTCCCTCCCTCTCTCTCTCTCCTCTCTCTCTGTCCCATCATATTTCCCGTCCTTCAGTTATGTATGGACGTCGACCGATCTCCCTCAAGACATAGCTGGGTCTCTCCTTCTCAACACATATACGAGTCGTTCTACCTCTATAGTTAGGCCTCTGCCTACCCCTCCCCCCTCCCCCCCACACACCGATACATCGAGCGCTCTAGTCATGTCTCCCTGCCACACACAAACTTTACATGTGCCCTCTAACGTTCCGATAGGCCAATCGCCCTATATCTTT
>NC_041391.1:66153934-66237248 GCF_002162155.2 Triticum dicoccoides | reverse complement strand
GAACGCGGTTTGTATCTCTCACACACACCCAGTAGGTGGGGGATGTGCACGAAGAGAAGAGGTGCATGCACGTCGCACGTACTCCCGTCTCTTTCCCAACCACGCCCGTGCGGGTACACGGTGGAGCTCATTTTTGTACGAAAAAGGCAGCCCACGTGGTAATTTGGCACGTGTACTGGTTGTCCACTTGGTGGAGGGAGGATCGTCTACCACGGGTGAACAAAGAAACTGCGACTTGACGCGTTATGTTAAATTAAAAAAAGAGGCAAACCATGTGGGGCCTACCTTAGAGGCAAGGCTCTATACACTGAAGTAATTTTGATGTGTCCCGTCAACTCGCAGAATGAGGAGAAGCTTGCTTAGTACACTGTCTCCCCCGCCCATGGGCGCGGTGGCTCGCAGGATGAGGTGAAGCTTGTTGAGCCTTATGCCCGCTCCCTCGCCCATGCGCGCGGTGGCTCGCAGGACGAGGAGAAAAAATTACTACTCCCTCCGTTTACTCCTCATCCCTACTAATACCTTGGTTATAGAGATTATATCATATTGTTTGGAATATATATGTCCTTTAGTGGATTTCAATATGAACTACTAGTACATACTCCAAACGCTGATGTATATAGATGTATTTTAGAGTGTAGATTCACTCATTTTGCTCCGTATGTAGCACTCTCCCTCGCCCCTCGACCCTCGCCCATGTGGTGGACGTGCAGCAATTCATTCGGTCTCATATAGCCAGAACGATATATACTGCACTACCATTATTGCTCGACTTCCCGAAGATGCGAAGAGCCAATCGCAAGGTTAATATTTTGGAGGTGCCGTGTCATTTATAAATAAAGTTTTTTTCTTCAGTGGCACGTACGCAATATGATAGGTTCATATGGAGAGAAAAGGAAACCGCTCTACTATATACATAGTCAGGACGGGCCAGCCTACACGGTTGCTTGCCGGGGTTGCTCTCTTCACACTCTCTCGCACAAAATGACTGTGGCCACATCTCTAACATCCCGGCGGATCACGTCTGCTAGGGGAAGGGGTGGATGCTTAGTGTAGATGCGGTCGCCGTCGCCGACGGCGAAAACCCACTATCGGCACGTCCCGATCAGGGGTCCCCGCCGTTCTCTCTCACAAAGCCGATGAGGTTGCCTTCGTCCCTTGCTCACTGCTGCGACGTGGGCAGTTGCCGCCTCCCGCCGCCCTCCTCAAGGTTGAGCTACGTCCCTCAGGTACAACTCCCTTTACAGCCGGCTTGCACCACTGCTCCAGCTGCCCACATCACTCCCTGTGGATATTTCTCTACTTCTTTGCCTTGCACATACCTCTACTGGATTCTACGTACTGTATTTGTGAATCAACTAGTCCCAGTAATCTTATTCTAATCACGCTTCTTCAATTTCTTTGCCACAGGGATGCTCATCTCGATTTTGGTGAAACTGCACAAAATGATCAGATGGTCATAGGGTTGCAAACTTCATTTCTTGGGTAGCTCCACATCGCCAGCAAATTTAAGCCTGGTTAGGGTTTATGGTTCAAGGGCTAGGGACTGCATGGATTGTTTTTTTTCTTTAGCTGTCTCTGTTCCAAAATAAGTGTCAACTTTAGTAGTAGTACAACTTTGTACTAAAGTTTGCATAAAGTTGAGACACTTATTTTGGAACAGAGGGAGTACATATTGGCTATGATTTGTCAATCATTGAGATGCAATATCATGCGTGTTAGTCTCCTTTGTATTTGATGAAATGTTGCAACAGGCAACCTTGGACGCAAGATACATGTAACAGAAGCTGGAAGCTTCATAGCATTGTACAAATTTATCTCGCTGATAAATTACAGTACGTACTATACTAGTACTGCCTCCGTTCCTAAATATAAGTCTTTGTAGAGATTTCACCATGAACCACATGCATATGTATATAGATGCATTTTAAGTGTAGATTCATTCATTTTGTTTCGTATGTAGTTCACCTAGTGGAATCTCTACAAAGATTTATCTACTAGTAATAGCTAGCCCCCACTACTAGGAATTCTCTATCCTCTCCTTGAGCCACATCATCAAAATTAATGTAGCCGTTAGATGAACTAAATCAGTCCATAATAGCCGTCTGATCTAGACGTTGAGAGGCTCCGCACTAAGCCACATGCAAGCATGCAGAAATACCATGGCATGCATGTGAGTGGGTTTTAAATCACATCAACATGTCTTCATGCAAGCATGCACCGGTAGCATGCATGTAAGTGAGCTTTTAAGTCCCATTAACATGTCAAAAAGAAAAATATAATCCCATTATGCAGTAGGAGTTGGCTGATCTTTTTTCCTTATGTGGGATGATCCAAATGATGATGGGAGTTTATTTAGTTTGGCTACCACATTTGTCATGCGGTTATAGAGTTTTTTTTAGTTCTATGAAATCGATAATTTTGCGCGGAGAGATATACGGCTGTTCGCGGCAACGCGCGGAGCCTGCGTGTTTTCACTGCTCTTGCACTCCTCTGTTGTAAGAATGGAGAAAATTGTAATCTAGTAGTACTCCCTCCGTCTAGGTGAGTAAGTCATCTTAGCCTATGCACCGTGACCAAGGAGAAGGGGAAAACGAAAGACCTTAGAGTAATGTTTATTTGCTAATTAATAGCATTGCATGCAATGAACTAACCACTGCATGCCGTGTTTGGTAGTCTCAAGTCATTAAAAGCATGCACACCCCTCGTCTCTTTTTTTTGACATGACTTACATACCTAGACGGAGGGAGTACCTCCTTTCGCCGAAAGCGTGGGACATCCAGCAGTCCTACCACCTCAGTAATAAAGAACAATGAGCCGTCAAATCACATAGACCCAGCAGTAAGTTGGACGGACGAAGCAACCATCACTCTTGCGCCAGTGAGAGGTCGCGCCCGCTCTGCCCGAGCATGAATGTGACACCGATTCTTTGGAGCGGCGCTGACCGTTTCAAGCGGGAAGCGCGCGCGGGCAATGGAGGGGCTTTGGGTGGGCCAGGCTGGTCAGGAGCGGGCGTGGCAGCTGTCCGCATGTCCCTACCGGACACGCCCGCAAACGAGAGGATGCACTAACTCTCGCGGCTAAAATTGTACACTACACACCATCTCTCTATAGGAGTAGGTCGATCTGCCGCTCTCTCTAACACACACATGCTATTAAACACACACACACACACACACACCTTGGTCCCGTTGCACCTTCTAACGTGACTTATTACACCTAGACAGAGGGAGTAGTAAGTATACGAGATACGGTGGCACACTGACTTAAGTCGAATACAAGTGCCCAAAATTGTGTGCATGTTATAATAAGGATTGACTTATAATAGTACATGAGCGAACAGAGGGATCAATTGGACAATGTTCCCGAGCAGTAGCGAGATGTGTGAGGTAAGATACACCGCTGGCGCTTTTAATTTTTCTTATTAATTTGTTTGTTTCACCCTCTGACTGGTGGGACCCAACGTACTACTTGGAGAGAGGTAAGGTGACTAAGGCTGCATTATTTCTGCACCACTGTGGATAGTCTTACCACCAAAGCCACATGACACGATTATGATTGAAATCCCAATGACTCCCACACACACACAACACGGCATGCTTGTCACACGAATGCATAAAAGTTTATTTTCCTCTCGTTGAACATAACGGGAGGTTGTGTAGCTAGTTAGCCTGTTCGCTCATCAAACTTGAGGTCTCGGGTTCGATAACTACACTTGAGCATAATTTGTGCCAGGAGGATTCTTTGACTGGTCAAAATGGATGGATACGGAGCTATACGATCTCGTAGTGACCGTAGTGACCATATAATCACCTCATCACGTATAAGCTGTAGTCTCGGCACTTGTTTTCTAGGGTCTGAACGCTTCACACTCTCTCTCCAGTATATATATACACGCTGGAGCCTCAGCGCTTGTAGTTGCTATCTTCAAACTCTCTCGCCCTCTCCAGATCTAAACAAGACTTTGTTGGCCTCTCTCTCCCCTCACTGCTGCTCAAAGAGCCGACACGATCCGTCTGCCGGGAAGGGAAGGAGGCTTAACGCTGTCGCCATTGGCGAGGGAGGGAATCAACTACCGGCGCAGCTGTTCACTTTCACCCAGCGGCGCCGCGGGAGGGCCTCCGACCCCTTCTTCTTCGCCGCCGTCCCGTCGCCCACCGAACCACACCCTAAGAACCTTAAGGTATAATTTACTTACTCCACATGCATTGCTCTGGCTGCATGTATACCATGTATCTAGGACGTGGTTTAAAGAGGAAAGGAGTGGGGGGAAGTAGTGGGAAAAGTTGTATATAGCATGAATCTAGGACGTGGTTCAAAGAGGAAATGAAGGGGGAAAGTTGTATAGCATGAATCTAGGACGTGGTTCAAAGAGGAAAGGAATGGGGTAAAGTAGTGGGGAAAGTTGTATCGCATAAATCTAGGATGTGGTTCAAAGAGGAAAGAAAGGGGCGAAAGTACTAGTATAGACTGGCTATCCAGCACCTACGTTGGTCGAAAAGGGAAAACAATGACAAATGCAGTACGCACATCTGTAACGAACTAATCTTTTGTTTTGGGGGACAAGGCTGTAGAGTTTGAGAAGGACTAGATTTGCTGCGCTCACATACGGAAAGGTGTTTAAATATAAAAAAACTGGGACCAACACAAATACGCTCCTTGGTTGTTTGTTCTTTGTTGCAACAGACTGTGCATGACCACAGTACATCGGTAGATGCATATGGTGCTGGTGCGTCCACTGTCCCGTGCAACTCATTAGCTGTTGTTAATCTAAGGCCCTATTTGGTTAAAAACTCCCTAGTCCCTACCTGCTTGGTTCCAGGGACTAAACATGGACTAGAGGTTATTAAATGACATGTTAAAAGACCATGTTGCCCCTAGTAATGAACTAATAGAGACAAGGTGCGATGCGTGGCAGGGGCAACTGTTGGAAAAAGTCCCAAAAAGACTCCCTCGGAGTCTTCTTTTTTTAGTCCCAAATGCCCACTTTTAGTCCCTAAAAGTCCCTCCTGTTCGGTTTGGATGGGACTGACACGGAGTTTTTTTAGTCCCTACACCAAAATGTCCCTGTAAACAAACACCCTATAATAATGCCGCTGGAAAATTGATGCAATGCCACAGTTAAATGCAAATTACATGTTCAACGAATTTTATTGTTAATATAATCTCTATGTTAATATTAATCAATGCCACCGTTTGAGAAATGCTACTGTCGCTTTCTTTCCCATTTAGATAAGGTAGATGCTTCTTTTTGTTGGCTTCTGTGTCATCCACCGTTATTGACCACTAATTGTTTCCTTTGCACCTTTGTGTAAACAGGGTTATCTACTTCACCTCGTTGCCATCGTGACCTTTTGTTGCACTACACAAAACACTTTTGTTTTAAGAGTGTTTTGTGCAGTTCAACCAAAATGTCACACCGACAACATCACTTGATTGCTTGATCTTAGTGGAACTGCACAAGAGGAGATCTTACTTCCCATCCGTGTTGGCAAATTTGGTTCAGATCTTCTTCTTGTGAGTTGTTTGAATTCCGCATCATGAGAGGTCAGTACTAGCCTTCTTTCACATGATTCTGCAGTGTGCTTTCATATGTTGTGCTACTTGTATGATAATGTTGCTTGATTTTAGTGAACTGCACAAATGGAGACAAGACTTCCAATTTGTATGTGCACCGTAATATCCCATTGAGGTAAGATAAGGATATTTCACAACTGTTGGCCTGTATTTTGCCGCTTTCATCAGAAAATTAATGTCATTGTTTAGTGCTATACTTGTGCTCCCTAATTGACATGCCAAATCTTACATTGAAGGCAAAGCTTGTCTGTTATTGAACCAAGTGATGAAGGGGAAGAACAAGCGGAAAAACAAAAATCAACTCCCGGTGCTGTAATGAAGCACTAGAACTGTGATGACACAAGTAATGATATAGTTTTGCATCTTAATTTATTGCTATGGCTGGAACGAGCAATTGTTTTGCCACTGATTTGATGACACTCTTAATGTAATACGTAATTATCTCTACTTGTGCAAACAGGGATCTTCTTTGAAGATACCATATATTTTAGTGGAACTGCACAAAAAGATGTTGGAAACATTAAACTAATCGAGGAGTATATAGTAAGCATGGCCACCACAGTAGATAGCAACAGATGGTTCCGGAGAAGTGCTTGATCTGTATGCTCTACACAATAAGCCTCCTGACAAAGGTTGGTACTCGCCCACTAATTCATCCATATGATTGAGCTTTGTCATCTCTATTGGCGTTGTGCTACTCTTTAGATACTGTCATGAAAAGGTGGTATTGTCCTTGAGAAGTACTTCATCTGTGTTGTTTTAAATATTTCCTTTCCTTTTTTTGAGCAAATAGGGATGCTAGCATTTAGTTGTCCTCTTGTCTTTGCACAACAGGATCATCTTCCTCTGAAGAAGAATATGGAGTACGTGAAGTGACTAGTTCCGATTATGCCAGGATGAAGAAGCCTTGTCTATCTTCTCATCAGAAGGAGCAGTTGAAGGATGGTTACATTACTCCCCACAAGACCAAACTAACTTCAGCTCAAAAGGACTGACAAATCTCCATTTTTTTGCTGTGATGCACGAGTACAATGTTGTTCTAGGATTCTCATCAGATGGAGCAGTTGAAGGATGGTTACATTACTCCCCACAAGACCAAACTAACTTCAGCTCAGAAGGCGTTGCAACATATAAGGGAAAAATCATACAAGCTACGCGCGAATTTGGTTGATTTTGGTGGAACTGCACAAAAAGAACAGCTGGTTTATTTAGCACAAGGTGCCATGTCAATGTCCGAACTGATGGCAAACCATGCCCATTCCACAATCGTAGGCATTTGATATTTTGGAATGGGACAACCTTGTCAAATTTTGCTCATTGATTTTAAGACATGTGTTTGATATTTTCAAATGGGACGCCCTTGCTGTCAGCAGCGTCGATCAATTTTTTCTTTATTCTTTAGTTGTGAAGTAAATATTGCTTGTGACATGTGAGTCGCTGAGATGCATAATCATCGATTGTTTTGAATGATCTCTATGAATTGCCAGACCTGTGTGTTTGATTGCAATGTACAGAAACACTAAAAAGCTGCTCAAACTCTTTGTACTCCTTCTGTTCCTTTTTACTTTGCACATTGTGAAAGTGCGTACTTTTTTTGTATAAGATTGGTCAAAGTACCGGAGGGAGTACATGTGAAACTGCAGACAAAACTTGTATAGAAAGGACCGAAGGGAGTACATGTGAAACTGCTGCAAACGAGGTGATCACCCTGGGAATAATGCTAGTCCGTATTGTTTTGCATGTTCATCCAATGCCAGTGATACAGGAATTCGAACTAATCGAAATAAATTCATTCGTACACGGTCGGATTTCATATAAACATGCGGATTTCATTACATTTCATACATTCTTCAACTAAAAAGGGGTGCGCTGGAGGTATAATTAATTAACTGAAGCTACCCATCGGTGTCCCCTGAGCCGAACAGAAGCTTCAGTGACTTAACTGCAGGTGCAGTTGCGTAACTGACATGTGGCCTGTTGGGCCAATGTGTCAGTCAGCCAACTGCACCAGCAGTTAAGTAGAAGCAGCGTTCTTCTCCAGCGCAGCTCTCCGACTCCACATCGCCGCCAAGAAGCTAACCGACCGTCAATGGTCAACCCGCCTAGCTTGGCTTCAACCGGAGGGTAGCAACGGTGGCCTTACTTGGACCCGAGCGGCAGCGACCTACTGTGTTCTACTCTTCCTCGTTTTCTGTGTTGCACGGCCTCGTTGGCAGTAGGGCGGGGCCTCGGCGGAGTCGGCAATGTCCTCTGTCTTGTTGCCGGTGGGCGGTGCCTCGGCGGAGCAGTGGAAATCCTCCCCCATGTTGCCGGCAGGATGGGGCCTCAGCTGAGCCGGCGATGTCCTCTGCCTTGTTGTTGGCAGGGTGGGGCCTCGGCGGAGCCGGCGTTGTCCTCTGCCTCATTGTTGGCGCAGCGGGGCCTCGTCAACGCTAGCGAAGTGGTGACTCATCGGAGCCGACATTGTCCTCTGCCTCGTCCTCGGTCTTGCCAAACAGCGCCTCGCCCGCTTCATCGCCCTCTTTGTAGGCGGCCGCAACCTCCACCACCTGCATGCGGTACCGCCAGCGCTCGAGGCGGCCCTTGCGGGCGGATCAGTATGAGTCGAGCAACGCCTCCTGCTCCGCCCGCTCCGCGGTGATTTGCTCCTCCGCCTACAGGTGCTCCTGGAGGAGATGGTGGTTGTAGGCAGCATTGGCCTGCGCCTCTCGGAACTGCTCCTCATGCATCTGCCTCACCATGTCCATATATTGGGCACGGGCCTCGCTGATGGTCATGGTGCAATGCACCGGCGAGGATGGCGCGGAGGAGGGGGTTGGCGCCGGATCGTCGACTACCATGTTCTCCATTGGGACGTCGTCCTCCTCCGGCTGCCTGCCGGCCAACCGGTCGGCAGCAATGACTGCCATCTCCTTGTGATCCGTCGTCCGCCCGTCCTGAAGAGCGCTGGAGCGCGAGGAAGCCATGGTGGGCAGTAGTGGTGTGGAAAGGAGAAAGGGAACAGATGCGGATGACTGCGGCTATGGCCCGCGCAGCAGTTTATATAGCAATGGTGGGCGGCGGAGGGACGAGGTGTGGCGCCGGAGTAGCCGCCTCAGCAACCGCGTATCATTAATGTGGGCGGCAGATGGACGGACGGACAACACTTGTGTCGTTTGAAGGCGGAGCAATCGCCTGCACAGGGAAGCGGGGCGGGTGGCGCTGACTGTTTCAGGCGGAAAGCGCGCGCGGGCGAGGAGATGACTTTACTTGGAGAGGATGACAATGGGGACCCACCAGGGCCATAGCCTAACGTACACAAGTGCCTCCTTATTATATACTACTCCCTCCGTCCCAAAATAAGTGACTCAAAACTTACTCAACTTTGTACTAACATTAGTACAAAGTTGAGTCATTTTTGAGTCACTTATTTTAGGACGGAGGGAGTAGTATGTATGCACGTGCAATGCACGTCTTAAAAGAATGGAGTGATTTTGGAGTGTGACTCGAAAAAAATATAATGGAGTGATTTTGATAAATGGAATTCCACCCACAATTGTTTTTAATATTCATACAAAAAAGTGTACATTCACATCTAAAACACTAGAGGTTCATTAAAAAACTCTATGTTACTCTATTAATTTTTCTTCCCATTCTCCTCCCAAACCTTCTTATCTGGGCTCAAGTCGTCATGCGCTCAAGCCGTAAAATATAGCCCATGAGGCATCGCATATGGGCCTTTTTTTCCTGGAAGGGCCACGTGAATATTCTAGAACACAACAGAGGCAACACCAGTCTATTGTTCATGGCGAATCCGACTGATCTTAGCCCTTGGATTTTGGAGACCAACGGTTATGATTGAAGCTCTGGATCCATCTCAAAACTGATACACTATATATAATAAAAAATAAAATAAAAATAAAAATAAATATATATAATAAGCAGTATAGATATAGATATATAAAACTATAATTTATTTTGCTTCCTCCTGGTTTCCTGACATCACGGTCCCACACCATTGTCAACCTATGTAGTCAATAAACGAGAGAATTGCACAAGAAGCGGCCGACATCTGGGACCAAGCAGCTCGAGCAGTATTTGTGTTTTTGAGGTGTGAGCACTGCAGAGTTTTTTGATGTTTAGCCCAGATATTAATTTTTCTCCTCTGAACAACAACGAAAACATCGCTGCAAGTATTAACTAAGCGGGCTGTGGCCCGTCTAGCCCAGGCCAGATATCCAGCCCAGATATTAATTTTTTTCAAGCTGAAAATGGCTAGCCCAGCTATACTTTTTTTAGGAATACCCAGGCAAGGTCAAGTTGTTATTCTCCGCCCCGCTGGGCTGCAAATCTTTCCTAGGAGGGATGCATTAGGCTTAACAAGAAAATGAGATTTAAGAAATAATAAATGGGATGTAATTATAAAACCTGGGCAGTAACTATAAAAAAATGCACAAAACACATAATTACTTTATAAAATATTATTTTTGGATATTGAAAATTTTAATTTCATTAATTGTTGCGAGCGCAATATTTCATTGGATTTTTACGTAATATAAATTTATATTGAAATTGTATTTAATCTGACTAGAAATTTTGGGATAAAAATATTTCGGATCCCATCAAAATGTGGGAAATTTTATTGAATTCTGTTTTGAACGGTTGGTTGAAATGGGCTGTACTTTTAACAAACTGTAAATGGGCTGTAGTAAATTCCATTAGAATTCAAAAATGGGCTGCACATTCTTACAAATCTCAAATGGGCTATAAGTTCTCTGCCACGCACTTCTGGCCTTACTAAGTTGACGCGTCCCCTTAAAAAACAGAGTTGACGCGTATGCAAGGCTTTTTCAACTTATAGTCAACACACGGTTCTAACAGCAGTGGCCGTTGGATGTCCATCCAACGGATGCCGTGCTTCTTCTTCAATCTCGGATATTCTAGCTTCACTCGCCCAAAAAATGATTCCTCCCCCTGACATCTGGGGCGCACCGTTTCGGAAGCTGACCTATGGGCCTACTAAGTTGACGTACCAAGGGCTTTGTCAACTTAGTCAATATAAACAATTCTAGCTGCAGTGACCGTACGATGTCCATCCAACGGCCGTCGTGCTTCTTGAACCTCTGGTTTTCTTGCTCCAGCCGCCCAAAGCAGCGTCGGTCGTGCCGCCTGCTCCTGCCTCTTGTGGCTGGCTGTGCTGCCGCGGAGGCCTCACCGCCCCTACTACTCCCACCGCTGGCCAGGCCATCCCTCCACTCACCCACACCCCCTGTTATTCTGTGGCGACGGCAGCGCAGCCGAACCAGTGAATCCGTGTACTCCTCTCCGCGTGTGCATCCACTGCCGAGTCTTCCCCGGCTCTGCGTCATCCCCTTCCTAGGCCTCGCCATCGTCCACCGCCGTGGTTCTCTCGGCGCGGCGTGGTCAACGTGGTCAAGGAACGACTTCCATCGGACGTGGACTGTACGTGGAGAAGCTAACAGCTGGGTACGCCACACCATCGGAAGTGCCTCCTTATTACGCGCAAAATAATTTTCCTCCACCTGATAGCGGGGACCCACCGAACGGGCCACCGTATTTCGCAAAAAAATGATTCGCCCCCTGACTGCGGGGACCCACAAGCTACATCTTCGCACGTAAGGAAGTGCGTACGAAAAAAAATGATTCACCCCCTGACTGCTGGGACCCACCAGCTACATCTTCGCACGCAAGGAAGTGGGTCCGGGAAAAAAATGATTCGCCCCCCTGACTGCTGGGACCCACCAGCCACACCTTCGCACGCAAGGAAGTGCGTCCGGGCAAAATAAAACGATTCACCCCCCCTGACTGCTGGGACCCACCAGCTACATCTTCGCATGCAAGGAAGTGCCTGACAGTCGGGACCCACCTGGTCGAAGCATAGTAGCGTTGTCATTCTGGTCGCGAACGTTGTCGGTGTCAAAACCGGTGGATCTCGGGTAGGGGGTCCCGAACTGTGCGTCTAGGGCTAATGGTAACAGGAGGCTAGGGGCATGATGTTTACCCAGGTTCGGCCCTCTCGATGGAGGTAATACCCTACTTCCTGCTTGATTGATCTTGATGATATGAGTATTACAAGAGTTGATCTACCACGAGATCAGAGAGGCTAAACCCTAAAAGCTAGCCTATGGTATGATTGTTGTTGTGTCCTACGGACTAAACCCTTCGGTTTATATAGACATCGGAGCGGGCTAGGGTTACACAGAGTCGGTTTACAGAGGAGGAGATCTACATCCGAATCGCCAAGCTTGTCTTCCACGCCAAGGAGAGTCCCATCCGGACATGGGACGAAGTCTTCTATCTTGTATCTTCGTAGTCCAACAGTCCGGCTGTCCGGGTACCCCCTTATCCAGGACTCCCTCAGTAGCCCCCGAACCAGGCTTCAATGCCGATGAGTCCGGCGCGCAGATTGTCTTCGACATTGCAAGGCGGGTTCTTCTCCAAATCCGGTGCACCTGTTGTAGCGAATAGTGTCCGGCCTCCCAATAAGGTTGTACTCCTCGGCTTCTGTGCTTCAATAATGGCCACCTCCACGTGTCGATCGAAGACGAGGGGCCGGGGCATTTTTGCATTTGACGCCCTAATCCCGTAGGTGAGCCGTCTATTTGAGAAGACGGGGATCTTCAGATCCAAACCACACCATCTTCCCCCAAGCAAGCATTCCGCAGAGCGCGCCCAAAAGAGGCCATCCCATCATGACCAGTCACCGCAGCCCTGCTTGCTGCTCCCCCAGCTCGAAGCCAGGGGATTGGGAAAAGTGTTCCATCCCTCATAGCCGCCTAATAGAGCTGCAGACCAAAGGGTTCCTTCCGCCCGCATACATGGTCCCCGTCCAATCCAGACTAGCCACCTATAATGGCGGGGAGCAAGCGAAGAGATTCCCTAACCCATCTCGGGAGGAGCGGGTATGCCTTGTCCCATATCTGCTAAGAGGCGTCGGGTTTCCAATCCACCCATTCCTCTGCGGGCTCCTAGAGTTCTACGGTCTCAAGTTGCATAATCTTACCCCCGCCTCCATACTGCACATCGCGGGCTACGTCTCCCTCTGCGAGATGTTCCTGGGCTGCGAAGCTCATTTCGAGCTATGGAAGAGGTTATTTTGCCTCGTCCCCTGCAACTAGGACGGATCTATATATCAAGTGGGCGGAGCCGAAATATGGCGCATCGCCCAGACCGGATACCTGTTCGGTACTCCAAAGAAGGCGTCCGAAGACTGGCCCTCAGAGTGGTTTTATGTTGATGACGTTCCCCTTCCGGACCCAGTCCAGAAGGGCCTTCCTGAGTTCACCAATACTCCACTGAAGAAACGCCAAAGCTGGCGCCCTCGGAGCCCCCGGGAGGAAGAAAACAGGGAAGTCTTCTATTTGATGAGCCGGATACAAACCCTGGCCAAATCAGGATTGACAATAATCGAAGTTATGTCAATATGCATTATAAGGGGGGTGCAGCCACTTCAATATAGGGGAAAACCCATGTGGCACTTCAATGGATAAGACGATGCCTCCCGCTGCGGTCGCAAAGGTCCGGACTCCGCCACATCTTTGGCGAGGATACTATCCAAATTGTACAAGGGAAAAGAAGAGGAGTTCCTCCGCATTAAACTGCAGGACAGATTTTCCATGTACAACCCCCGAAGCTGGGTAAGTTGTTATTTGTTACTCGACTCTATTTGTTCTTACCTTCTTGACCACAATTATTTACCTTGCTGTTTCAAAACAGGAACTAAGGAAGGCCGTAAAAGAGTTCAACAGCCCTTCTCCGCAGCCAGAGGATCCTGGCCGGGCTCTCGACCCCGGACTTGAAGAAGATTCAGACATATCCGTGGAATTCGTCGACGGAACTTTCTATCAGGCAAGCAGTGGCGGATCTTTAGTGGCCATCATTGCAGATTATCCCGGACTGCTTCCAATGTCGCATGTAAGTAATGTCGGGGTTCCGACCTTTCGAAAGGATTCCTTCATTTTGCCGTACCTTATGATCACATGCCACACTTTTATAGAAACCGCGGTCGGGACGTCATGCGGATCCTGCGGGGGCCTCTCAGCAAGAGGTGCCTAGACAAGGTAGGCTTAAAAGGAAGGCGGTTAGGAGCGATACGCAGACGCAGAGGTATTCCTTAAACTTGCCCGTGGTTTATTTGGTCTTTTTTGTCGAGGCGTGATGATTTGAATTATGTCCCGACAGGAAACATCGGACTGTGCCCGGGGACCCTATCGGCCATGCCTCCAGCAGTCGGATTCCTGGATCGGGTTCACGGGCGGAGGCTAACATGGGGACAGTGCCGAACTGTCCTCCCGCGGAGGGTACGGATATGCTTTCCGCCACAAATTCAGAAGTGGAGAGCGCCATGAATCACCGGCGCCGACGGGCCGTACTCCACGGTGGTATTTTTTCTGAAGAGGCATTCAATGCCTTCAATTCCGGACACACCTATATCCGCGCTGCTCAAGATGGACTTGCCAGAGCAACGGACTAGTATGTGAAGGATATACGGGTAAGGAAATTTAATAAGTATGTGTAGTAGTAGCCCCTGAGACTTGAAACAGTTGGCCCAACTGATTTAAGGATCATTAATTGCATAGGTTCTTGTAGAGAAGAATGCCTAGTTGTCTCAAGAGCTGGAGGAGTGTAAGGCCCAAATGAAGGCCAATGCAGCCGAACAAGGGGGATCCAAAAAGGCTTCTTCTGGTAAGGATTTCCTTCTACCAGTTTGTGTGTTCGGCATGGTTTATAAATCTAACAAAAGATTTGGCAGACAATCCCGGAGGAAATCCAGAGACTGTGGGAGATAATGAGCTGCATCTGCGAAGTCAGCTGAAGGCGGGCGAACGCGTGCTGACGCAGTCTATCTAGGAGAAGAATAAGCTGCAAGATGCTAATCTCCAACTGAGCGTCGAATTGAAAGATGTTCGCGCTCAGCTCGCAGAATCCGCGAAGGAGAACCGGAGGCTTCGACGCGACATTTATAGTAAGTGCTTGAACGAACTGTAGTATAGTTCGGCGAGGAGGCGTATTGACAGAATTATGTCTGCAAGTATGTTGACGGGACGCCCTGAAGAGGAGATGCCCGTGTCTGCAGGCGATATGCTGCAAGAGCTTTCACAATTGCACGGACGAGCTCGGCAGGTGATGCAGGGTATTGTCCAGGCGTTGTGGCCGTCTGCTTCCCTACCAGGAGGCATGGACGAACTTGTAGAGATGCTCAAAGGAGCACGGTGGCGCTTCCGATTATGGAAGATATCGGCTTGCCGGCAAGGTGCGAGAGAACCTTGGGCCATGGTGAAGACGCGATATGCTAAGGCTGACCCGAACCATATGGCCGAAGTCGGACCGGCTGGGCCAGATGGACAAGAGATACCCATTAGTTTGGTATATGATCAAGTAGCATTGGCTGCAAAGTATTCCCAGCAGGATTGTAAGCTAGACAACCTGTTGGAAGGTATAGAGGAAGAGTACATCCAGTCTATATAATTACGTAATTTTGAATGGGCTCATGTACTCCCCAGCCGGATTGAAAATCATTTGTCGTGGTGGACCTTTTCGCTTCAGCCCCCGGATCTGACAGTCCGGGGTGTATCTGAATACCCACACGGTAATGAAAAACCGGGGTATGCATTGAAACGAGGCATAGGGGTGATAAGTGCTTGAACAGACAAGTACCCAACTAGTTATGTTATATTACATGGGTAGTAAGAAACATCTTCCAGAGAGAATAGTTCCGTCAGGGGTTCCTTTCTCTGGGTACGCATGCATCAATGTGCATGTCCGAACTACGAACAGAAGCGCAGGAAACAAAACATTTAGGTATTTTCATTGTTAGGAACGAGAACATCTTTTGTTCACCGACCGAATATTCCCTTAAGAACGCTAGCTTTCGGCTTCACCCAGTCTGAGGTACACATCCGGCTCAACCGGCAGTAACAATCGCAGAGGTGATCCCCTTATGCCCTAGCCGAATTAACGAGAACGTAGGGCATAAATACAAGAGCCAGGCAACACAGCATGGCCAAAACTTAAGTCATATCGATGCATATAATGGTGAAGAAAAGGCACATATGGAAAGAAAAATGCATATGTGGTTGGCAAGAAACCATTAAAGTAATTATATATATAGCTTCCGAATAGGAAGCCCCCAGGTATAGTGTGCGTGCATAATGCGGCCAGAGTGCTCAGGGCATCCGTACAGTTTTAAGGTTGTATATAAAAAAAAGGAAAAAAGGGGCGAGAAAGGAGGAAAGAGAACATAACTGAGGAGGCGAAGTTAAGGAGACGAACACTGGGTTCGGTGCTAGGCATAGAATCTCCGGAGTCTGGCCGCGTTCCATGGTTTTGGCTCGAGTCTATTATCAGATGCATTGCGCAGGCGGTACGCTCCTCCGGTGAGACTTTATCGATGATGAAGGGACCCTCCCACTTGGGTTTGAGCTTGTTCTTCTTCTTCTTCTCAGGTAGGCATAGAACGAGTTCGCCAATGTTATAAGTTTTGGCCCATACTTCTCTGCTTTGATACCTTCGAGCCTGTTGCTGATAGAATGCGGAAGGGGCTTTAGTGACATCACGTTCCTCCTCCAAAGCATCTAAGTTGTCCTGTCGGTCTAGCTCGGCTTCCTTCTCTTCATACATGCGCACACGAGGTGAGTCATGAATTATATCGCAGGGCAGCACTGCTTCCGCGCCGTACACCATGAAAAATGGTGTGTATCTGGTGGTGCGATTTGGTGTGGCCCGCAGCCCCCAGAGTACGGAGTCGAGTTCCTCGACCCAATGCATGTCTGATTCCTTCAAGGATCACACTAGTCTGGGTTTGATGCCGCTCATAATAAGACCATTTTTACGTTCGACCTGACCGTTTGTTTGGGGGTGATAGACAGAGGCGTAGTCGAGCTTAATGCCCATTTTGCCACACCAGGCTTTCACCTCCTCGGCTGTAAAATTTGAGCCGTTGTCAGTGATGATATTGTAGGGGACACTGTAACGGTGTACAACCTCTGATATGAAGTCTATCACTCGTCCGGATTCGGCCGTTTTAACTGGTTTGGCTTCAACCCATTTGGTGAACTTGTCCACCATGACCAATAGATATTTTTTCTTATGGCTTCCCCCTTTAAGGGGTACCACCATATCCAGCCCCCAGACCACGAAGGGCCAAGTTATGGGGATCGTTTGGAGAGCGGTAGGGGGCATATGGCTCCGATTGGCAAATAGTTGACAACCAACGCAATGTTGGACAAGGTCCTGTGCATCTGCTCGGGCTGCCGGCCAGTAGAATCCTGTCCGAAAGGCCTTGCTTACGAGAGCTCGGGCTGCCGCGTGGTGCCCGCCTAGTCCGGAATGGATTTCGGCTAAGAGCTGCCACCCTTGCTCTTCGGAGATGCATCGTTGGAGCACTCCGGTGGCGCTCTTCTTGTAGAGTTCTCCTTCATGGACTTTGTAGGCTTTAGAGCGTTGCACAATGCAACGTGCCTCATTTTGGTCCTCGGGGAGCTCTTGCCTATTAAGGTAGGCCAAGAAGGGCTCGGTCCACGGGGCTATGACAACCATTATTTCGTGGGCCGAGGACGTTATTTCGGTGGTAGAGCCTCCGATTACATCAGAAGGTTCAGAATCTGGGGTTGTGTTCGGAGCCGGACTAATGGTGCCGGACTCCCCTTCCCATGCCACGGACGGCTTGAACAACCTTTCTAAGAACATATTAGGTGGGACGGGGTCACGTCTAGCGCCGATTCGGGCGAGGATATCGGCCGCTTGGTTATTTTCTCTAACCACATGGTGGAATTCGAGCCCCTCGAACCGAGCTGATATTTTGAGGACGGCATTGCGATAGGCCGCCATTTTCAGATCCTTGGCATCAAAGTCTCCATTCACCTGAGATATTGCGAGGTTTGGGTCTCTGTGCACTTCGAGGAGTTGAATGCCCATGGAGACCGCCATCCGAAGACCATGCAACAGAGGCTCGTATTCGGCTACATTGTTGGAGTCTGTGTATAATATTTGGAGGATGTACTGCACTATATCTCCGGTGGGGGATGTCAGGACGACACCCGCTCCCAATCCGGCCAGCATTTTGGAGCCGTCAAAATGCATGATCCAATTTGAGTATGCACCATACTCTTTAGGGAGTTCGGCTTCTGTCCATTCGGCGACGAAGTCAGAAAGTACTTGCAACTTAATGGTCCGCCGTGATTTGTATGTTATGTCGAACGGAAGGAGCTCAATAGCCCATTTAGCAATTCGGCCTGTTGCGTCACGGTTATTTATCATGTCATTGAGTGGAACTTCGGAGGCCACCGTGATCGAACACTCTTGGAAGTAGTGTCGTAGTTTCCGGGATGCCATGAAGACCGCATACACTATCTTCTGATAGTGCGGGTACCGAGATTTGCATGGAGTGAGGACAGTGGACACGTAATATACTGGCTTTTGGAGCGGGAACTTGTGTCCGTCTGCTTCTCGTTCGACAACGAGCACTGCGCTCACAACTTGGTTTTTTGCGGCTATGTATAATAGCATGGGTTCGCCAATGTTTGGCGCGGTCAGAACTGGGTTGGTGGCCAAGAGTGCCTTTATTTCTTCAAGTCCGGCTGTGGTCGCATCCGTCCACTCGAAGTGTTCGGTGCGTCGAAGGAGGCGATACAAGGGTAGTGCCTTTTCTCCTAGGCGGGAGATAAAGCGGCTTAAAGCAGCCACACATCTAGTTAGGTCTGTTGGTATAGACAACAATGACAGAGCTCGGATTTTTGCCGGATTGGCTTCAATTCCTCTATTGGAAACGATGAAGCCGAGCAATTTTCTGGAGGGTACCCCGAAGACACACTTCTCCGGGTTGAGCTTGATGTCGTATATTCGGAGATTATCGAACGTAAGCCTCAAGTCATCTATTAAGGTTTCGACGTGTCTTGTTTTGATGACCACGTCGTTTACGTAGGCCTCTACTGTCTTGCCGATTTGTTTTTCTAGGCATGTCTGAATCATGCGTTGATAGGTTGCGCCGGCGTTTTTGAGCCCAAAGGGCATGGTGTTGAAATAGGAGGGGCCGTACGGAGTGATGAAGGCTGTTGCAGCCTGGTCGGACTCTGCCATCTTTATTTGATGGTATCCGGAGTATGCATCGAGGAAACACAATCAGTCGTGTCTTGCGGTGGCATCGATTATTTGATCAATGCGGGGGAGGGGGAACAGATCCTTAGGGCAAGCCTTATTGAGGTCTTTGAAATCGACACACAAGCGCCAGGATTTGTCCTTTTTTGGTACCATTACCAAGTTTGCTAGCCAATCCGGATGTTTGATGTCTCTGATGAATCCGGCCTCAAGTAGCTTGGCTAGCTCTTCTCCCATGGCTTGCCGCTTAGGCTCTGAGAAGCGTCTAAGAGTCTGCTTGACTGGCTTGTATCCTTTCAGTATATTGAGGTTGTGTTTGACCAGTCTGCGTGGGATGCCCGACATGTCTAAAGGATGCCAAGCAAAAATATCCCAATTTTCGCACAGGGAGTCTCGCAGTGTGACGTCTATTGTGGGGTTCAGCTGTGTCCCTATGGAAGCTGTCTTCGAAGGGTCCATTGGGTGGACCTGGAACTTGACTATCTCGTCCACTGGCTTGAAGGAGGTGGATTTAGGTCGCTTGTCGAGTATCACGTCGTCTCTGTCCACTTTTGCTCGCAGTGTTGTCAGTTCTTCGGCCACGAGGGCTTCTGATAATGCCTCCAGGGCGAGGGCGGCAGTTTTATTTTTGGCGCGGAGTGCGATGTCCAGATCACTAGCTAGAGTGATGATTCTGTTGGGCCCGGGCATTTTGAGCTTCATGTACCCGTAATGGGGTATTGCCTGAAAACTCGTGAATGCATCCCGCCCCAAGAGGGTGTGGTATCCGCTGCTGAACGGGGCTACTTGGAATGTAATTTCTTCGGACCTATAATTCTTCGGTGTGCCGAATACCACATCCAGTGTGATTTTTCCCGCGCATTGTGCCTCTCGACTAGGGATGATTCCCCTGAAGGTCGTCCTGCTTCGTTCAATGCGGCTCTTGTCAATTTCCATCTTGTTAAGGGTTTCCTCATAGATGAGGTTTAGTCCGCTTCCGCCGTCCATGAGCACTTTAGTAAGCCTGAAGCCATCCACGATTGGACTAAGGACCAAAGCGGCTGGTGCTCGGTCTGTCCGGAATTGGGGTTCGTCACTGGCATTGTAGGTTATAGCCGTGTCGTTCCATGGGTTTATTGTTGCCACGTGGCAAACTTCAGCGAGACTGCACTGAGCTCGCTTGCGCCGATTATTTGAGGCGAAAGTCTCGAAGACTGTAAATACCGTATTGTTGTCTCCGGCGGGATGTTTTATGAGGAGATCCTCGCTGCTCTTTGCTACCTGCCGGAGTATCCAACATGCTCTAAGGCTATGTGTTGGCGTAGTATCCGGTGTGCTGTGAATCTTGCACGACCCATTTAGCCATTCTTCCAATACGGTTCCGCTCCTTGCGGCGGGCTTTATTTTTTTGGTACTTGAATCGGGTGACTTACAAGAGTTTACCCTTTTAGTTTGGACAGAGGATTTGGCTAGAGCCGGATTGTCCCAGAAACTTGTTTGGGTCTTCCAGGCGCTTTCCAGCACGCAGTACTTTTGCACTATGGCCGCTAAGTCAGCAAAATGTACTATGTCACGACGACTTATAGCATTGAGAATTCCTTTGTCCGTGCAATTTTGCAAAAGAGGGAGATTGCGTCTGCCTCGCGACAGTCCTTCACCCTGTTTATCACAAGGAGGAATCTGGCCCAGTAGTGATGTACTGTTTCTTGGGGCTCTTGTCTGATATGGGAAAGATTGGATAAATCTGGGTGGGTGGGCGTATTTGAATCCGAATCCCAACCCGATCTGGGACCCAGGGGCAAAGAGGCTTCCGAGATTAACGGCTCAGGTTCTGGGGTGTTGCCCGATTTCTTCGGCCCGCCCCCCGATCCTGAGTCCGGGACCGGGGTCATGTCCTCCCGTGAGCGGGTGTCCGCCATAGAGAGCTCGGAAATCCGAACATAGTTCGTCCTCAAAGTGGAGGGAGAATTAGGATGATGCTATTCCACTACCGCTATCTGATGGGTGACCGGTGGAGAGTGAATCTCCCTTTGATCAGGTTTAAGCCCGACCCGGTCATACTCCGTAGCGATGCCCAGGGCGGCAATGCGATCCAAGAGCTCATTGAGGGAGAAGAGCTCCATTGGGTCCATCTGTTCGGCAAATTCCGAATCAACATGGAGGCTATTTTTAATGACCTGAGAAGTCATTGTCGACGCAACAGCCGATCGGGCGGTCATAACGAAGCCGCCCAGCCGGAGAGTTTGGCCTAAAGCCAGGGCTCCTCCGGAGGTGATGTTGTCTTTGACAACGAGATGAGCCATCAGGCCTTATAGCGACGACACAGAGGAACTCTCAATGAAAGCACCAATGTCGGTGTCAAAACCGGCGGATCTCGGGTAGGGGGTCCCGAACTGTGTGTCTAGGACTAATGGTAACAGGAGGCTGGGGACACGATGTTTACCCAGGTTCGGGCACTCTCCATGGAGGTAATACCATACTTCCTGCTTGATTGATCTTGATGATATGAGTATTACAAGAGTTGATCTACCACGAGATCAGAGAGGCTAAGCCCTAAAAGCTAGCCTATGGTATGATTGTTGTTGTGTCCTACGGACTAAACTCTCCGGTTTATATAGACACCGGAGGGGGCTAGGGTTACACAGAGTCGGTTTATAGAGGAGGAGATATAGATCTGAATCGCCAAGATTGTCTTCCATGCCAAGGAGAGTCCCATCCGAACATAGGACGAAGTCTTCTATCTTGTATCTTCATAGTCCAACAATTCGACCAAAGTATATATTCCGGCTGTCCGGATACCCCCTTATCCAGGACTCCCTCAAACGTGTACGTACATACTGGAGGATGTAGAGGCACGCACGTGTCATAGTAGAGGCGCACACGTGTCGTAGTAGAGGCGCGCACGTGTCGTAGTAGAGGCGCACATGTAGCATGTACACGTACGTACAATGGCTAGGGTGCAAGAAAGAAAATACGACCACGTATGTGTACATACGGGCGGGGTCTCGAACACCTACTCGTGCATATATATGTACGACCAGGGCTCGTGTACATTGGCTGGGTCGGAATGGAGAAACAACGTCGTCATCGTGTTCATGGGGAGCCAACCGGCTGGGTCAGAATGGAATGAGTGGTCGTGTTCATCGCGAGGGCTTGGATGGAACAGGCGATG
Organism: Triticum dicoccoides; assembly: GCF_002162155.2. Taxonomy (NCBI): domain Eukaryota; kingdom Viridiplantae; phylum Streptophyta; class Magnoliopsida; order Poales; family Poaceae; genus Triticum; species Triticum dicoccoides. The sequence continues at coordinate 66,215,428 of NC_041391.1, read as the reverse complement.
GAAACGAGGCCTGGCGTACCGTAGAACGGAGGAGACGGCCTTGTGTTCGACCGACCACGTTCAAAACAGGATCCTATTCATCGGGAGGGGTCTGGCGTACCGCAAAACGGAGGAAACGGACCTCCTATGGTCGAAACGGGGGTCCTGTTGATCGGGAGGGGTGTGGCGTACCGCAAAACGGATGAAACGGACCTCCTACGGTCGAAACGGGGGTCCTGTTGATCGGGAGGGGTGCGGCGTACCGCAAAATGGATGAAACAGACTTGTGTTGGAGCGCTACGGTCGAAACGGGGGTCCTGTTCATCGGGAGGGGTGTGGCGTACCGCAAAACGGGACTCCACGGGATACTATTCATCTCCACCGTCGACCTCCTCCAGCCTCCACGGGCTACTGTTCATCCACCGTCGACCTCCTCCAGCCTCCACCTGCGACTGTTCATCCACATGCTCCTGTTCATCCACCTCCACCGCGCGCTACTCCACTGGCTACTGTTCAACCACCCCTCTCCACGGGCTCCTGTTCAACCACCCCTCCACGGGCTACTGTTCATCCACCCCTCCACCGTCTACTATTCATCCAGCCCTCCAAGGGGTCGTCCTATTCATCCAGCCCTCCACGGGGTCCTGTTCATCCAGCCCCAACCGGCTCGATTGATCGGGGTCCTGTTCATCCAGAGGCAATGCCACAGCTCCTGTTCATCCACTCCCACGGCGCACTGTTCATCCAAACCCCCCTGCAACACTCACTGTTCATCCAGAGAGGCATCATCAATCGGCTTCAGTTAGCAGCAATAGCGAAGGAATCGATCGCTCAGGTTCAATAATGCGTAGCCTGTGGTGCAATCGCTCAGGTTCAGCTAGAGCCCAACGCCTCGCTCGGGTTCAGTTAGAGCCAACGCCTCGCACACACGCGCGTACGTGTACGAGAGAAACGCGCATCGCTCGGCCCCCGACCACCCACCGTAACCGGGAACTCCCCGAAATTTTCCTCGCCCTCGCTTCTACCACGGTTTTTTCCGTCATGGACGGCCCAAAGAATGTCATGCAGCTGCGTCTCCGGCCCGCCCAGGACGAAAAGCCCATTTTCTGTCATGGTTTTTTGTCATAGAAGTAGGAGCCCACCACATCTACGATGATACCGGGTTTTGTCACAATTATCATCATAGAAGTGTCATATGTATGACAAAAAATTTTTCGTTCGGCCCAAAATGTCACGGATGTGTCTTTGTTTGTATTGTGATCGACAATCATCTTTGTCGGTTTGGAAACTAGCATCGACGTAACCCCTTACAACGAGCTCTTCCTCACCTCCATAAACTAGGAACATCTCTTTAGTCCTTTTTAGGTACTTCAAAATAGTCTTTACTGTTGCCCAGTGACTCTCACCTGGGTTGCCCTGGTATCTACTTGTTAGGCTTATTGCAAAAGCAACATCAGGCCTTGTACATATCATGGCATACATGATGGATCCGATTGCCGAGGCATACGGAATCCTACTCATCCTGCTTCGGTCATTAGATGTCGAAGGACTCTGAGTCTCGCTTAGCGTTATACCATGTGAGAGTGGCAAGAACCCTTTCTTTGCCTCACTCATGTTGAATTGCTTCAACACTTTATCTATGTACGTGCTCTGGCTCAAGCCGAGCAGCCTCCTCGGTCTATCTCTATAGATCTTAATGCCTAAAATATAGACTGCCTCACCAAGGTTCTTCATCAAAAACTTGCCATTCAATGATTCCTTGATCGAGTTTAGCATCGAAACATCGTTCCCGATCAACAATATGTCATCCACATACAAGATCAAAAACACTATCGAGCTCCCACTTAACTTCTTGTATAAACAAGCATCCTCTTCGCTTTTGATGAAACCGAGACTAGTGACGACCTCATCAAAACAAATATTCCAGCTCCGAGATGCTTGCTTCAACCCATAAATGGATCTCTTGAGCTTGCATACCTTACTAGTCCTAGTCGGATCAACAAAACCCTTGGGCTGTATCATATACACGTCCTCGGTTAAATTTTCGTGAAGGAAAGCCGTTTTGACATCCATCTGCCATATCTCATAATCGTAATATGCAGCTATAGCTAGTACGATCCTCACCGACTTCAGCATTGCTACCGGTGAGTAAGTCTCGTCGTAGTCAATTCCTTGAACTTGTCCATAACCTTTAGCGACAAGCCGAGCTTTGTGGATCTGAACATTTCCATCCACATCGGTTTTCTTCTTAAAAACCCATTTACAACCAATGGCTGTTACGCCAGGCGGCGGATCAATCAAGTCCCAGACTTGATTCTCATCCATGGACTTTAACTCGGATCTCATGGCCTCCAGCCATGCCTCGGAATCTGGGCTCACCATTGCTTCCTTATACGTGGACGGATCATCGCTTTCTAGCAACTATACATCATGCACTCTGCGCAATCTTTCTGACCTCCGTGGTTCCGGTGCCGCTTCCACAACGGGTTCCCTGACTGACTCCGGTATGATCTCATCACCAGCCAAGCCGTCCCCGAGTGGTCCTCGAATTTCTTCTAGTCGGACTGTCCTCCCACTAGCCTCCCGACTGAGAAACTCTTAAGGAAAACCCCGTTCCAAGCAACAAACACTTTGTTCTCTTCCCGGTTGTAGAAGCTATATCCCAAGGTTTCCCTCGGATATCCCACGAATATGCATTTATCCGACTCGAGTGTAAGCTTGTCTGACATAAGTTGCTTGACAAATGCTTCACAACCCCAAATCTTTAGAAAAGACAAACTGGGACTCTTCCCGGTCCACATCTCATGTGGTGTCTTGTCTACGGATTTTGATGGTACCCTGTTAAGTGTGAAAGCTGCAGTTTCTAGAGCGTATCCCCAGAATGACAAGGGTAAATATGATTTGCTCATCATAGACCGGACCATGTCCAACAAGGTCCTATTCCTCCGTTCTGACACACCGTTTCTCTGTGGTGTATCCGGAGGTGTGAGCTGAGGTACTATACCTCGGCTTTTCATATGTTCATCAAACTCCTGGCTCATGTACTCACCTCCAAGATCAGAGTGTAGAAGCTTTATAGTATTGCCGAGCTGATTCTCAACCTCGTTCTGAAACTCTTTGAACTTTTCAAAGGTTTCCGACTTGTGCCTCATCAAATAAATACATCCATATCTACTCAAGTCGTCGGTAAAAGTCACGAAGTATTGATAGTCGCCTCTGGCAGTTGTGCTCATTGGACCACACACATCACTATGTATAAGTTCCAACAGGTAGGACGCTCTCTGACAACTCTTTGCGAAAGGAGACTTATTCATCTTGCCGAGCAAGCATGATTCACATGTCTCGAACGACCCGAAGTCGGACGAAGTTAGGAGCCCATCATCATGGAGCTTCTTCATGCGTTTCAGACTAATGTGTCCAAGCCGACAATTCCAGAAGTATGTTGGATTTATCTCATTAGGCTTATGCCTCTTGACATTCACGTTATAGACCGGTTCCTATTCTAGATTTAATATAAATAGTCCATCAACAATGGGTGCATAGTCGTGGAACATACCATTCAAATAAAACGAACAACCATTGTCCTTTAAATTGAATTCATAACCCTGACTCATCAAACATGAGGCAGAAATAATGTTCCGACTAAGTGCTGGAATGTAATAACAATTATTTAATTCCAAAATAAATCCAGAAGGAAGCTGGAGCTGCATAGTGCCGACCTCCAACGCAGCAACTCTTGCTTTGTTGCCGACCCTGATGTCAATCTCCCCTTGTGCCACACGCCTAGTTCTTACCAGCCCCTGCATCGAGTTGCAAATATGAACAAACGATCCGGTATCAAATACCCAAGAGCTACTAGGTATGTCAGCAAGGTAAATGTCTATAACATATACAACAAGTGTACCTTTGCCTAAATAAGCATTTCCGGCCTTCTTGCCATGCTCTACAAGCCACTTGCTACAGTTCCTCTTCCAGTGACCGGTCTCCTTGCAGTGATAGCAAATGGTCTTCGAGTCCGGTCCAGACTTCAGCACAACGGCGGAGGTTACCATATCCGTCCCTTTGCCTTAGCCTTTTTCTTGGACCAACTCTTCTTGAACTTAGCCGATTTCTGCACCATCAACACTTGATGCGTGCCTTTCTTAATATCCTACTCTGTCACTTTGAGCATCCCATGCAATTCAGTGAGCTTCTTATCCATGCCATGCATATGATAGTTCGAGATGAACGTCCCATAGCTGGGCGGAAGAGAACCTAGAACTGCATCTATAGCAAGCTCATCCAAGAGCGAGAAGCCCAACCGATCCAAAGCTTGCACATATGCTGTTGGGGATATTACTACTAGGTGTGAACCGGCCTACCTGGGCCGGGTTAACTTCATTAGTAGTATAAAGGTGATTAAGCAGATGAAGGTCCAAGGCCTGTAGTCAGTTTAGAACCTGTAGCCGTAAACCAACTTGATATGTAAACTTGCATTGTAAGTTAGGAATAGAGAGAGACCAACCGGGATACGAGTATGAACTGGTGTGGGACTCTATGGACCGATGGGCGTCACCTGTGTATATAAGGCGACGACTCGGCGGCGGTCCAGGGACAGACAACAACAACTCGAGCCTAGGCGAAGCTTGTTTGCTCCCTAGCCATCGAAACCACATCAAATCCATCACAACTAGACGTAGGCCTTTACCTTCATCGAAGGGGCCGAACTAGTATAAACCCTTGTGTCTTTGTGTCCGCTTTAACCCCTTCAAGTTAACCCATAGCGATGGCTCCACGACTAAGTCCTTTCACAAGGACATCTGCCGTGATAAATCCATGACAGTTGGCGCCCACCGTGGGGCTATATCACGACGGTTTGATGATCTTAGAGGGCAAGCTCAAAGGACTCGAAGGCTATGCTGTGGGCCGGATGACCAAGAGTCATCGCGGCAAGCTCTACATCGACGATGCAGGATGGGGTCCCGAAGCCGGCTCGATCGAGTACGGGTACCGGGTCCCCTTTGGTGGCATACACATTTTTATCGGCAAGATTGGTGAGCCTGGGCCTGAGCCGGACATCCGCACCGACCTCGTCGAGACGGCTCAGCGTGCGAGATCTACCCAGGTTAAACCGGCCGTGAAGCGTGCCTTCGTGGGAGTCATCCACGGAGGAGAGCATGGGGACGAGTCAGAATATGGTAGCGAGACCGTCGTCTATTCCGGCAACGAGTCCTCAACCGGAGAGACCGAATCATTTTACCAGTTGCAAGACGACCAGATTAGGGGCTGTTCCGATGGCGACAGTATTCCAGACCCCCCTAAGCAGATCAACCGGGTTGGAATATTCATGGCCGGTACGCAGGCAGCGAATCACTCCTCGACCGCAACAGCAATGTTCTCCGGATCAGCAGCGGCAGCGGCAGCAGGGGCAGGAGGCCTTGTGCGCCCACCGGTTCAAGTTCTGTCTGACCTGTTTGATTCACTAGCTGTACTTATGGCAGAGGCCAATCCGGCGGATCAGGAGGCCCATGATGCAGAGGTTGCAAAGGTGAGAGAGCAGATCGCACAAGCCAAAGCCGACCTGGCAGCAGAGAAGGACAGGATGGCCGCAGAGCGGGCCGCTTTGGACGCCCAGGCCTATAAGCTCATGCTCGACCAGAATGCATCACATGAAGTCTTGAAGCGGAAGCACATATCACGCCTGCCGTTAGGGTTCGACCCTTGAAATCTCTTTCACACTCCGGGAGATGGAACCAGTAATCCGCCGGGGCACCTGGAGGTAAACCGGGTCGAGGCACCAGGGCCAGGAGCGACGGTCCAACCCCGCCTGATGGAACCTCCTCGGCAGAACATTGTGATTCCTCCGCCGGTCCAGACACCTCCGGGTCATTATTCTAATCCTATGGACAATCTTGTCGCAGCTGCTGCGCGATTTGAAGCTATCCCGGTCGAAGGAGACTCTCCGCAAGCAATAAAGACGCGCTGGGTTAAGGAACTTCTCCGGACCGCTTTGATTCAACAGGAGGCATATTCATACAGCTGCGATCGGATTCATTCCACACCTCGTCCAAGCCGGAGCTATAGTAGGTGCCTGGATGAACCGGCCATATCAAGCAATGCGCGGGGCCGTGAAGCGGCCCGTGGCAATAACCCGGCCGGTGGTGTTCACGATGCTCAGGATGTAGTGGACCGGGCCCGGGCACGAAGGGAGGCCGAGTTAGCAGCACAGAACGAGGTGGATCAGCTTACACCGGTTCGTCCTACCACCTCTGCCGGGCCAGGGGTCGCATCTAGCTTGGGAGTGCCCTGTTTAGTCCCCGCTTTACGCAATGTATGCCTGCCCAAGGACTTCAAGGGCCCGCGCAAGGTGCCAAATTACACCGCTGATTTATCTCCAGAAGCGTGGGTAGAGAGTTATGAGATGGCAATGGAGATGCTGGATGTGGATGAGACCGCGTGTGCAAAGTACTTCACCATGATGCTTGAAGGCACAACCCGTACTTGGTTGAAAAGCCTGCTGCCTAATTCTATCAGTTCATGGGCCCAGTTGCGGACCCGGTTTATCCAGAATTTCAAAGATACGTGTAATCAGCCTAAGTCCATAGTAGACTTGGCGGCTTGTGTTCAGGAGGACGGAGAGTCAACAACCCATTGGGTACGCCGCGTTTCTGAAGTCTTGCACTCGTCTGACAGGATCAATGCTGACTCTGCGATCTTAACCCTGGAGGGAAACTGCCGGTTTAAGCCTCTAAAGCAGAAGTTGGGGCGTATGAAGCGGTTCTGTAATGACATGGGAACTCTCATGGCCGCTTTAGTGAAGTATGCTAATTCTGATAGTACCAAGGATCCCGAGACTGACGATGACGAAGCAGGGAAGGGAAAAAATAATAGCAACTCTAAGGGGCATCAATACAAACCGGCGGGCTATGGAAACGGAGGCAAGCGTAAGGCGGATGGCAGCATGGACTTTGTGGCTAACACTAATGCGCAAGACAAGGGTCAGCGGCGCAGAGGTAAAGCAGCGAATCGTAATGGGGCTCCAAATCCTAACCCGGATCGCTTAAACTATTTGCTGAATCAGCCTTGCCCAAAACACGGGACGAAGGAGGCGCCGGCTAACCACCTTTGGAAGGATTGTTACATTATGCAGGAATTTAAAAACTCTAATGCCTTCCGGTATGACCGTGGGTCACGTGGTGGCTCAGGATCCGGTTTCCATGGGCCGGGTCACGATGGAGCTTCCGGTTCAGGTTTCAATCAGGGCGGTAATAATAACCAGGATAATCAGAACGGTCAAGGGGGTTACAACCAACAGCAGCAGCAGCAGCGGTCGGGTTATCAGAGCCAGCCAAAACAGTTGAACAATGGGCAGTATCACGTTTTCAGAACTAGCTTGGATAAGCGCGACCGGAAACTTCATAAGCGAGCAGTGAACTCTGTTGTACCGGCTGTACCGCGTTATTTACGCTGGTCGGAGCAGCCTATCGTGTGGAGCAGGGAGGATCACCCCCCCCGGGTTGACAATCCGGGCCAGTTGGCATTAGTGGTAGACCCTCAAGGTGGGAGGTTATAAATTCACCAAGGTACTCATGGATGGAGGGAGCAGTATTAACATCCTATACTATGAGACATTCCGCCGCATGGGGCTAACAGACAAGGATCTCAGACCGTCTAATACGGTGTTCCATGGTGTGGTGCCTGGCAAATCAGCATATCCTGTTGGTAAGATAGCCCTGGAGGTGGCTTTTGGGGACGAGCATGATTCCCGATCCGAGACACTAACCTTTGAGGTGGTGAAGATCCGGAGCCCGTATCACGCCTTGTTTGGGCGGCCGGCTTATGCCAAATTCATGGCACAGCCTTGTTATATCTATTTGCAGCTCAAGATGCCGGGTCACAAAGGGACAATAACGGTTCATGGGAGCCGCAAGATTGCTTTGGAATGTGAGGAAGGTGATGCGGCCTATGCAGAGTCGGTTTGTGCCACGGAGGAGTTAAAATATTATAGGGACAATGTTGATCCGGCGGACATGACCCCTTTGAAGAAGCCAACTATGGAGCATGATTCAGATCTGAAGTTCAAATCAGCGGCTGAGACCAAGCTTGTTGACTTCGTGCCCGGCGATTCGTCCAAGCAGTTCACTGTCAGTGCCAACTTGGACCTTAAATAGGAAAGCGCGCTCATCGAGTTCATCCGTGAGAATCGGGACATTTTTGCATGGAAGCCTTCTGACATGCCAGGTGTACCGAGGGAACTCGCTGAGCACACTCTTAATGTTGATCCCAAGTATAAACCGGTAAAGCAATTTCTCCGCCGGTTTAACGAAGAGAGGCGCAAAGCTATTGGGGAGGAGGTGGCCAGGCTCTTAGCAGCTGGTTTTATCATTGAAGTGTTCCATCCAGAGTGGCTTGCTAATCCGGTGCTGGTTCTTAAGAAAAATGGCACTTGGCGTATGTGTGTGGATTATACGGATCTTAACAAGGCTTGTCCAACGGATCCTTTTGCCCTCCCCCGCATTGACCAGATTATTGATGCCACGGCGGGTTGTGAGCGTTTGAGTTTTTTGGATGCGTATTCTGGGTATCATCAGATCAAAATGGCGGTTAAGGACCAGGAGAAGACGGTGTTTATTACTCCCTTTGGAGCCTTCTGCTATGTATCTATGCCTTTTGGGCTCAAGAGCGCCCAAGCCACTTATCAACGGTGTGTACAGAATTGCCTGCATAAACAGATCGGCCGCAATGTGCACACCTATGTGGATGATATTGTAGTCAAGTCAAGGCAGAAGGAGACGCTGGTTGATGATTTAAAGGAAACCTTTGACAACTTGCGGGTTTATAAGATGATGCTTAACCCTGCCAAATGTGTCTTTGGTGTTCCGGTAGGCAAGTTACTGGGCTTTCTTGTGTCCAATAGAGGAATTGAGGCTAATCCAGAGAAGATTACGGCTATCACCTCCCTGGCTAAACCGAAGTGTATCAACGATGTTCAGCATTTGGCGGGTCGGATCGCCGCACTGAGCCGGTTTATCAGCCGCCTCGGAGAGAAGGCCATCCCTTTATACCAGATGTTGAGAAAGACAGATCAATTCATCTAGAGTCCAGCTGCTGATGAAGCGTTGGAGGACTTGAAGTGGCAATTAGCCAATCCGCCCGTTCTTGCAGCTCCGGTCGACAAGGAGCCGTTATTGTTATACGTAGCGGCCAATGCTCATGCAGTTAGCGTGGCTATTGTGGTAGAACGCAAGGAGGCAGGCAAGGAGTATCCGGTTCAGCGGCCGGTTTACTATATCAGCGAGGTGCTTATTGAATCCAAGCAAAGGTATCCACATTGGCAGAAGCTGGTATATGAGTTTTCATGGCAAGCCGGAAGTTGAAGCAGTATTTCCAAGGGCACCCTATCACAGTGGTCAGTTCAGCTCCCTTGGGCGATATCATACAGAACCGGGAGGCGACCAGCCGGATTGCCAAGTGGGCTATAGAACTTGGGCCGCACGGATTGAAGTACGTACCTCGGACAACGGTGAAGTCTCAAGCACTTGTTGATTTTCATCAATGATTGGACTGAGTTGCAAGCACCAGAGGAGAAGCCGGATCACACATATTGGACTATCCATTTTGATGGATCCAGGCAGTTGGAAGGCTCGGGGGCCTGAGTCGTGTTAACTTCCCCACGAGGTGATAAGTTTTGTTATGTTCTCCGCTTAATGTTCCCTTGTACTAATAATGCAGCTGAGTATGAAGCCTTGCTCCATGGTCTCCGGATGGCTAAAGAGATGAATCTAAGTCGGGTTAAGTGCTTCGGTGACTCGGACCTTGTAGCTCAATAGGTGTCTGGCACTTGGGATTCTAAAGACCCACTCATGGCGGCATATCGTCGTGAGGTGGATATTGTTGCAGGTCACTTCAAGGGTTGTCAGGTGGATCACGTGGATCGTCTAAAAAATGAAGCGGCGGACGCTTTAAGCCGGTTGGGCTCTCAGCGTAAACCGGTCCCGCCTAATGTCTTTCTTGATGTGTTGCACAATCCGCCAGTCAAGCTCCTAGGTGAAGCGGATTTGGCTATTCCTGATCCGGAGGCTCAATTTGTGGCAGCCCTGCATGTTATAGCGGATTGGACAGTTCCTTATCTTGCGTACATGAACCGGGGAGAGTTGCCAGAGGATGAGACTCTAGCCAGGCAGATAGTCCGGCGATCCAAGTCTATGACTATTGTCAATGGCGAATTGCATCATTGCAGTGTATCAGGGGCGTTTCAACGCTGCATCTCCCCTGAGGAAGGCTGTGAAATTTTACGCGAAATCCATGAAGGGGATTGTGGTCACCATGCCGGTTCAAAGTCTCTGGTAGCTAAGGTGTTTCGTCACGGGTTCTACTGGTTGACAGCTCATACTGATGCGGAGGACTTGGTTAAACGGTGTGATGGCTGTCAGAAATTTTCAAGGCGTGCTCATGTGCTGGCTCAAGAATTGAGGATGATTCGAATTACTTGGCCGTTTGCAACATGGGGGCTGGATATGGTCGGACCTTTTAAAAGGTCCAAGGATAAGAAAACCCACCTTTTGGTGGCAGTTGATAAATTTACCAAGTGGGTTGAAGCGGAGCCTGTTAGTAAGTGTGATGCAGCTACAGCAGTGCAGTTCATTAAAAAGGTGATTTTCCGGTTTGGCTTTCCACACAACATCATTACGGACAATGGTACCAATTTATCCAAGGGCGTTATGAAGGAATTCTGTGAACGTGAGCACATCCGACTTGACGTATCGTCAGTGGCTCACCCCCAGTCCAATGGGCAGGCAGAATGAGCTAATCAAGAGATCCTGCGAGGCATCAAACCCCGGCTTATGGTTCCATTGCAAAGAACACCGGGATGTTGGGTTGAAGAGCTACCATCTGTGCTATGGAGTATCAACACTACGCCCAACCGATCTACAGGATACACAATGTTTTTTATGGTCTACGGAGCAGAGGCGGTTCTCCCTAGTGATATCCGGCACGATTCGCCTCGTGTGGCGGCTTATGTTGAAGCGGACAATGAGACAGCACGGCAAGATGCTTTGGACCTATTAGATGAGGAGCGTGACATAGCGGCTGCCCGCTCGGTGATTTATCAACAAGATCTTCGTCGCTATCACAGTCGCCGGGTCAGAACCAGAACTTTTCAAGAAGGAGATTTGGTGCTTCGGCTCATCCAAGATCAGACGGATATGCACAAGTTATCCCCACCTTGGGAGGGACCTTTCGTGGTCAGCAAGAATCTGCACAACGGGTCGTACTATCTGATTGATATTCGAGAGCATAAAGACTCACGCACATCAGAGGAGGAGACCAACATGCCGTGGAATATAGCTCATCTTCGGCCTTACTACACTTGAGCCATCGGCTCTCTCTATGTACATATTATGGCAGTGTATATATTATCATTGATATAATAAAACCGGAGCCTCAGCTAAAGTGGGGTCTCTGTCCTTTCATATCATGTGTGGTTACATGGAATGGTTCTGTTTTAAAGCGGCCTCCGGTTTACCCCTTGAAATTTGCTTTTCAAAAAAAGCTTTGTGATATCACTTGGGGCCTTGGTCGTGTCCGAACCAATGCGACACCTTTTGATAGGCGAAAGCCACCAGATCACTTGGGGACATGGTCAAGTCTGAACCAGTCACGCCTCTTGATCGGCCTAAGGCCACAGAATCACTTGGGGGCTTGGTCGAACCCGAACCATTGCCACACCTTTTGATCGGCATAAATGCCACGGTTTCATTTGGGGACCTGGCTGACTTGAACCATTGTCACTCCTATTGGGGGCTTGGTCCTGTCCGACCGTGGTAACACCATCTGATCAGCCCAGTAAAGCATGTTTTTGCAAACGGTTTTTATCATTGCCTTTGCTTCCATATTTCTTTTATGACTATTCTTCAATTTTTGTTGTGTTTCCTTTAAACCAACAACACTTTTTTACCGGTTCAGCTGACGGAAATCGGTTCATTTGTACTCCGAAGAAATATGCCCGGTTTAACTTTCCTATTAACATCATGAAGTAGCAGGGGGGCTCATAATGACCCAGCACGGTTTACATGGGAGTTGTTTTCTCCCCTTTGATGGTAATGGTTTATAGAACCTCTGTTTCAAGCCTGGCTAAGCCAACTTCATGCCCAGCGATGGCAGGTATTTTGTATCGCATATTTGATTATATGTTTTAAATACATTGATATATATATATATATATATATATATATATATATATATATGTATATCAAGGTTATAAACCGGTTGGCGGTATAACCGCCACCGCAGTTCAAGATTTTCTGATTGCAGGAAATATAAATTGAGGATTTCACGCAAATGCATCAGTACGTATGCACGAAGGCATATTTAAAGTAGAAGTATTGGCTATTCTATTACAAGGCAACGCGGTGCCCAAATAAGATCATTGTTATTTTGGCGGATCATAATAAGGCAGTTGTTTAAACCGGCTTCCGGTTCAAGCCTGCTCATCAAACCGGTCTGATGGTTGTGGGTCGTCCTGCGCCGCTTCAGCTTCCTCATCTCTATCCATTGGCTGGAAATCAACAGTGGACCAGTCGATTCCCATTAAAGCTTGAAAGACAGCCTCTTCATGGATCAGAGAAGACGGTTCAATATCAGGAGCGTAAGTATGCTTACGGATTGGAGGAACCAGATTCTCCGCTTCAGGAATTGGTGCGGCCACTCTTTTGTTCTGCTCATTGTACTGAGCTTGATAATGCGACAAGTCGGCCTCTTCAGCCAATTGACAAGCCAGAGGGCGTTTATCGCCCTCAAATCATCTTCATTGAACTCTGAGCCATCTTCCTTCAAGCTGGGATAGCCTTGAGCTGCTTCAACAGGATCGAAATCCGGCACCCATGCTTTTGCCCGGATTAAGGCGTTAATGGCTCCGGTTCGAGCAGCAGATTTTTTCAGTCTTCAATCCGAGCAGGAAGCATTGACAACCTATTAAGAGTGTCTTGGATTAAAGTGGGTGCCGGATTGTTATGAGATGCAGTGGTGATGATCCGTTGCGCTCCGGTATACAACTGTTCAATTAAAGTGTAGGCAGCCTTCAACTTCTTCCGAACATCTGATCCTAAGTGACCAATGCGTGTACCTGTAACAATACAGGAAAGATCACAAACTGGATCTATTATAAGCAGGCCAGAGTTGTCCAAGAAACCAAAAGGAGCTTACCAAAGATAGCAGCGGTCATGGAATGTACTTGCCGCTTTACGGCGGTCAGCTCATCTACCACCGGTTTAAGGGAAGCTTCAGCGTTTTCAGCTCTTTTTATTAAATCGGCCTTCTCAGTGGCCCAATCAGTCCGCTCCTTCTTGAAGCCCTCTTTCAGCTGTTCTGTGATGCTCAAAGCGCTGGTTATTTCTTCCCTTGCCTTGTCGGTTTCAGTTTGTTGGGTTTTCAAAATTTCCTGCAGATCAGTAATCCGGTCCTCTTTGATCCTCACTTCAGCCTGCATAAAGACAGTGCTTGGCTTTCAACAAACGGTACAAGAATTTGAAGTACCAACCACATAACAAGTTATATGCTTGATACTTGGGGGCTAATGCACCTTCAATTTTCATCTATTACTAAATCGCAAAGTCCCAAGCTCAATACAGGTATTCAACTTGGCACTTGGGGGCTAATGGCTATTTGCTCAGTTATGTTCTGATGTTAGAATTTTTATTGGAGTCCCGGTTTAACTATACTAAGTTGAACCGGCCCTTGGGCGCTACATTAATGGATTTCAAAGTATTGAGGACTATATTCAAGTCCCGGCTTGAAGAAGGTTACAAACCGGCCCTTAGGGGCTAGGAGGATTAATACAGTGGCAGTAATTAAAGAAAGAAGAAGCACAAGGAAGTTACCTCAAATTTATCTCTCATCATCTTTACCATGCCAGCTTCACAGTCACGACTAGTATATAGCCGGTTCAAGTAACCAGAACAAAGATCTTGGGCACTCAGAGCAGCATATGTTTCCATATCAACATCCCATTTGCCTTTGTTCATGGCAGAAAAATCTTCTTTCACAGTATGCTTGGCCAAAGCGACAGGATTCCCTGGTTCAAAGCGACCTACACCGGTAATTACAACGTCATCATCCTTGGACTCGCCGGTTTGTGTTGGCGCGGTCGGTTTATCGGCAGGCTTTGAAGGACCGCGGGACCCATCAATCCGAACGGAGCTGGCAGGCTGGTCAACAGGGACTGAGGTGTTGATAGGCCTTTTCTCAGGAATAACATCATCTTGCAAGGGAGGATCATTGGGAATATCCTCATAAACGAACGTTTCAAGATCTGGTGTTTTATCCTGTTCAGGGGCGACATCTTCCTCGGCCGCTTTATTCAGGCGGGCTTTCTTGCTTGGTTTAGGTTTAGCCCTGAAAGAGAAACAAAGAGTCAAGGAACAACTTAAGTTATAACGTGGTATACCAGAAGCATATGTTCAGTCTAGCTTACCCAAGAACCGTTTTCAGTGGTGGCAGCTGAGTGGCCGACGATTCACCAGAGGAAGAATGGGAAGTAACCTGATAATCGGAGTCGGACGTATTAAGAGGTTGGCGGATGAAACCCGCTTTAGGACATAAATTAATAAAAAGGTCGGAGACCTCGGAGTGGCGTTTTCGAACCGGACTGTTTGGTAAACCGGCGGAGGTAACTACCTGGCCGCTGTGCCGGGTTGTGCGGCAAGCTTCATGTTGCTGAGTCTTCATAAGAAATTTGGGATCCAAATAAGCAAGAGGATGAGAAAATTTAACTTTCCGGTTTGCCTGGCGAAATTTTGGCAAAGGCAAAGGATCTGAATCGGAAGAGAGAATAGTTACCTCAGCGACATCAGCATTACTGGCTTCAGCGTCGTCCTGACAAGTATCATCATCAATAAGGCGTGTAAAAAGTAAGCCTAGTGAATCGAGTTCTACCTCAAGGTCCGAATTACCCACATCATCATCAATAGCCGGATCAGATGAAGCAGTGGTTTTCCTCTTTTTAGCAGGTTTCTTGATGACCTTGGTCTTTAGCCGGGTTGACCGTTCTGCTTTCTCCGGTTTATCTTGTGGAAGCTTCTTGCTCCAAAACGGATTATCACCCTGGGTAAGCAGCAATTGATGTTAGACAGAGATAGCAATAACAGGTTCAATAAAAAGTACAATCAAAATCTTACAGCTGGCGGTTTGTTGGTAGCATAGAAAGGGAGCAGGCCGGTTTGAGCACAGAGGTGCTCCGGTTCGTTCAGCATTTTCTTCACAGCATCTGTGACTTCATCATCGAAGAGCTGGATGTTGGTGTGTCGGAGTGGGTCATCAACGCTACCAGTATACTTGCACATTAAACCGGAGCGCCGGCTGAGAGGCAGTATGCTCCATAATATCCAACAACGTGTGAGATCTACTCCTGTTAAACCGTTGGCCATGAAGGCTCGGAACTTGGATAATTGCGAAGCATATTTACTCCTCTCCTTGGCACTTAACCTTTGTGGGAAGGGGTGTGTATTGCTGAGCCGCTCCGGACGAAAGCCAGGCAAAGGATTTTCATCATTAGGGGAAGTATCTTTGCATTAAAACCATGTTGCATTCCACTCCTTGGGGTGACTGTGTAGTCTGGCATGGGGATAAGTTTTTTCTTTCCTTTTCTGAATTGCCATACCGCCCAATTCAGTATTGGGACCATCAGTGAATTCTGTGCGGCGGTTTAAGTGGAAACAATCTCTAAACAATTCAACTGTGGGTTCCTCTTGAAGGTATACTTCACAAAGTACTTGGAAGTGACATAAGTTGGTAACAGAGTTGGGGCCAGTGTCTTGCGGGCGAAGTTGAAAATTGGCTAACACATCCCGGTAAAATTTAGAACCGGGCGGCTTGAAGCCCCGGGCTAAATGGTCCGCAAAAATCACAACCTCGCCCTCTTGAGGTGTGGGAGGACATTCATCACCAGGAACCCTCCAGTGGATAGTATCTTTACTATCTAAAGTGCCAATCGAAACTAAATCATCCAGCTGAGTTTCTGTGACGCGAGAAGGAACCCAGTTGCACTCATATACTTGTTTGGCCATGATGAAGATCTACAAGAAATAAGTGATTCCGGTTCAAGAATGCGCTGGTATGAACAATGTTAAACCGGAGGCAGTACATTTAAACCGGATTTCTATGAGTTAGCATAATAAGACTGAAAAAGTCTGGCGGTTCAACAAGGGGACTAATGGTATATACCGGTTTAATAACTTTTCCTATATTAAGTTAAACCGCCTGATCTAAACATTGAAAGCAATTGAGGTTGCGGATGGCTAAGTATGCAGAAACAGGTTTCACAAGGTCCTATTGTAGTAATGGATCTGAAGGAAGTTCAGAAAAACAGAAAAAAGATTAAAGCAGAACGGAAGTGAATCAATGGGCAGGTATGTAGATGAGATCTATGGACTTGAGTGTGAAACTACAGGTGGATGCTAAAAGGCTACTGCTAATCAGAGCAGGGTTTCACAGATCTATCCAGGAGTCTGGGTACGAGCATGAACAAGTGAGGAACACGACAAGAACACGAAACCCTAGAACAGATCTATGTTAAGAAGAGCAGAAGGCTTACCAGAATCGAGGAAGACGAGGAAAGCTACCGCAGTGCTCTGGAGCGTTCAGGTTGATGCAGCAGCCCAAGACGGTGCAGAGGTCAATGGCAGTGGCGGAGCTCCGAGGCTGGCGACGCGAGGAAGACGAAGAGAAAGAGACGAAGGGGAGAAAAGGAAATGACCCTTCGGTCCTATTTATAAGGCAAAGGACATGTGTCAGGCGCGCGAATCCAGGAGCCACAAAATTCGGAAGTGGAGCTGCTGCCTTGGGTATCGCAGATCTATCAATGAAAGAAGGTGTCATAAATGTTAAACTTCGTGATGATGTCATGCCGGTCTACAGCAACCAGAGATGATGATGACATGGCAGTTTACCAATTACCAAAAGATGTTGAAGACAAAGATTTTTGTGAAGGATTGACATGAACCAGTTCAAATCAATCTGGGGCCTAATGTTGGGGATATTACTACTAGGTGTGAACCGGCCTACCTGGGCCAGGTTAACTTCATTAGTAATATAAAGGTGATTAAGCAGATGAAGGCCCAAGGCCTGTAGTCGGTTTAGAACCTGTAGCCGTAAACCGACTTGATATGTAAACTTGCATTGTAAGTTAGGAATAGAGAGAGACCAACCGGGATACGAGTATGAACCGGTGTGGGACTCTGTGGACCGACGGGCGTCACCCGTGTATATAAGGGGACGACCCGACGGCGGTTCAGGGACAGACAACAACAACTCGAGCCTAGGCGAAGCTTGTTTGCTCCCTAGCCATCGAAACCACATCAAATCCATCACAACTAGACGTAGGCCTTTACCTTCATCGAAGGGGCCAAACTAGTATAAACCCTTGTGTCTTTGTGTCCGCTTTAACCCCTTCAAGTTAACCCGTAGCGATGGCTCCACGACTAAGTCCTTTCACAAGGACATCTGCCGTGACAAATCCACGACATATGCGATCATCTTGATCACATGTGGGCTCAGTGGATCACCTTCCTTCAGCTTGCAATCCATCAAGGATCGCCAGATGTTGAACCTTTCGGTCCTAGCCTGTGTCTGAAACATGCTCTTGAGACTCTCGATCATATCGTAAGCCTCAACTTTTTCGAAATGTTGTTGCAAATCGGGCTCCATACAAGCTAGCATCAGTCAGCTGATCTCCGTTGATTCATCAACGAGTTTCTGGTAGGCATTCTTAGTTGTGGCATTATCATTATCGGCAGGTTCCTCTGGAAGTGGATCCTCTAGAACATGTTCCTTTTTATCATGCTTGAGAACAATTCTCAGATTTCTATACCAGGTGGTAAAGTTTGTTCCATTCAGTTTATCCTTTTCCAGGATTCATTTCAATGCAAAGTTGGGTTGAGCAGGTGGTGCCATTGATCTACAACATAAAATATGCAATCACTAAGCAATGTGTTTATGTAGAGTAATTCAAGCCTAAACAGAAATACTCCCACTAAAGTCAGCATCCCTCCGCAAACTCTTAGTGATTCAGGATCCGACTAGTGCATGCGACTAGTGAGCTTTAGCATCACTGCTAGCAAACATACCTACCCGGTAAGCAACTCCTTGCTAATCGTATCTCTACACGACTCCTGTCGGTAGGGAAGGTATCTCATACCCCGGCTCCCAACCTTCTTTGCCACAAGGCCCAAAACCGTTTTGATAGCCTTGTCAATTTAACCCGATGCAGTACATGTACATGTCCGACACGAACCCTTCAGTTAAAGGACACCCATCAGCACCTCAATTTTATGAGCCCACTACTAGATGTACTTGACGTGCGAAGGTGCAACATCGGGGATGGCAATTCGCTTGATATTCATGAGGGATCATTCTACCACTCTAGCATGCATAGAAACAAAGAATCATAACAATCACAAATAAACACATATTGTGAAATAGTATGGCTCCTTTATGGACGTTCTTCCAGGTCGGCTCCGACTCTAATGACCATCTACGGACTCCATCTTGTTTGCCACGCCGGGGCGCCAAGCCACCAACCCGATCTCTATTATCCAACTACTACAACTAGTAATGAAATTTACATAGAGTCACAAGTTGAAACGCAGGTTGTTATACAATATAATGACAACACTTTGGCTCCTGGCGGCTGACAAACATGACACGCAGGCCACGTATAAATCACACACATGCATCACATACACATGAGCCATACTATTCACATCAAACCTGCAAAACAAAGTTATGCATAGAATCATATTCTACCGGTTTGTATGTCGGGTACGAAATACGCGACACTACGCACACGGAAATCACAGATCATATCTAAACTCCGATCACGTCGAATTTTCTGATCTGACCGATCTTATCGATCATCGCGAGTCCGATTCGGGTTTACGTTTCACTGTTAACCCCGATGGCGGATACCGACCGGTAGGGGTAGGTTGTGTCATGACCTCATCGACTCCGATCATCAGAAAACAAAGCCTCTTCAATCCCCATGTGCAATTGATCTCATCAACCGTGCACATAGCCAATCTCATCAAGGACAACAGATCTCATCTGCTGCCTCGACATATCTAATATGCATACAATCTGAATCCAAATCCTATAGCAGAGGCTCTGTTACCACTGTTGGACTCTATGGTAGGGTGCGTCGACTGCAAATTAAAATTTTCCTACACGCAGAACAACCTGGAACATGCTACGGGAGATGGATCACAGTTCGTTACCACTAGACGCGCAGTGCTGTGCAGCAGAAGAAGAGTTGGGGCAGCGCGTCCGCGTGGATCATCTCCTCCTCGTCCGATCTCCCTCGAACAGGTGGTCGTCCGATCCCACGAACAAGTTCATTGGAGCGGCGCAAGTGCACCGCCTCTAACGGTATCCACACGTGTAGGAGGAACACCGTGCGGCAGACGGCTAGGTCCGATCACACAGTCGGCGGCGAGTGGAGGCGGCTATTCACAACACATGCATACCCTAGTGACATCACCAAAGCGATCACTCGCATGAGTGTGCCACACCTCCACTTTATATAGGCGTCCATCGCGGGCTCAACACTTGGGCCTCGCACGGATCCTAAAGCCCACAAGTCTACTCGGCCACAATCCGAATATAGCTCGGATCACATCCGACGAGTGTCCTCAGATCCGACCTCGTAGGTTCCTTCCCTTAAGCACACGGCCCCTTAGGTTCAAGTCGGCTTGGTCGCAGTTCGGATCACCTCCGACCTGCATGGTTGGTAGCGACTTCTAGCAAGGGATGCCGACCACCAAGCAGACCATGAAGCTAGTTAGGTGAACATGTACAACGTGTCACACTTCTGTTCCCTTTGCCGGACGATATATGTTATCGGGCTCAAGGCGAGACTGTCATCCTTGTGCTAGCCCGACCTCTTTCTCATTCTAGTGATACCGACCACAAACCGGATTATCTCATAATCCCTGTCGCATGGCCATGCTTATCCTGGTCAGATCACATGAGGGGCCCAGAGTATATCTCTCCTGATCGGAGGGGCAAATCCCATCTTGCTCGACCATGTCTTGCAGCATGGGACTAGACAAACCCGAAATCTACCTTTGTAACTACCCAGTCACGGAGTAGCATTTGGTCAGCCCAAAGCAGGTCTGTCACCATCCCGAGTACATGTGTTAGCTCAGGTCTTAGGACAGAACGTATGTTGTACTAGAGACTCACATATGACATATCGCTGCGTCTCATAGTTGGGTCTGTCCGACTCGGACCTTATCTCAACTCGGATCGGACTACGTCGAATCTGACCAGACCTTTCCAAGTCCATATTATCCGGTTAGCATCCAATGCTCCATGGCTAGTGAGACCAAGCCATCGACTGTGTCATATGCTAGTCTAGTCGACTGCGCGTCCACACATCCCTTTCGACTAGGGACCTTTTAGGACAGTCATCATACAATGCATAGTCCCACAAACAAATCACGTACTTGCTGATACACATCATTGATAATGTCCAAGGACTATCTTTATTCATAAACACATAGGAAATATCATCATACATGATCGCCTGTAGGGCATATCTCCAACATGTGCAAGGTCAACGAAGGAGTCTCAACTCAACGTGACTCCCGAGTTGATGTTCTTCGCAATCTCTTCAACCGCTTGAAAAGACCCGACAATGAAAATGTACAGCAAACCTTCGATCACCTCACTGACATCTCAAATGAGCTTCAAGCACTTGGTGCCACTAACATCACCGACTATGAGGTTGTGAAGAATCTGCTGAGATCACTTGATTCTTCATTTGACACTCTTGCACTGATGATTCAAGAGCGAGCTGATTACAAGTCACTAGATCCCGCTGATATCCTCGAGAGGCTAAATACTCATGAGTTCCAGCTTGCTGAGAAGAGAGATCTCTATGGACCGAGCTACATAAGATCACGTGCACTGAAGGCCAAGGCAGTCTCTGAGTCCGGAGCTGAAGACTATGGTAGCAGCCTTGGTGACCCCGAAGAACTAAGTCAGGAGCTAGCAATGCTCGTGAGGAAATTCCAGAAGTTCTCTCACCACAGTCGCTTTGGAAAGTCTTCAAGAAATGATGATTCCTTGTCTCATGACTACAAAAAGAGAACTTGCCACAAATGCAAGAAACCTGGTCACTACATGTCTGATTGTCCTCTGTGGGAAAAGGAAACAAAGAAGAAGGAGTACAAAGATGACGATTCTGATGACTCAAAGAAGATGAAGAAATCTTCAAAGTCTTCATCATCAAAATCTTCAAAGTCTTCATCTCACAAGAAGAGCAGTTCCAAGAAGGCCGAGGCATTCATTGGCAAGGAAATGGACTCTGAAGCTGAATTTGAGGACAATGTGGAGGAGGGGGAATCTGAGGAATCGGACTCTGGTGTGGCAAGCTTATCCTCGCTACCGCTTACGTCAGCAAATCCATCTTCAACACTGAAGAAAATGACCTCCCCAACTCTGCTGACAAAAGCCTCGATGACTATGCTGCCACCTACTGCTTCATGGCAAAGGGTGCCAAAGTACTCAAACATTCCCCCTCCGACTCTAGTGAGGATAAATCTGATGACAATCTCAAGCCTAGCTACTCGAAACTTGCTAAAATTTTTGTTAAACAACAAAAGGCTTTAGAAAAGATTCAAAATCAACTAGACAGAAGCGATGACCTGTTGGGTGAGGAATTGAATCGAACCAAGTCTCTGACTGATAATCTACAGAGACTTCAAACTAAGTTTGACAACCTTCAAAATCATCATAACACTCTCTTAATTGGTCATGAGAAGCTTTCTTATGAATTTCTTCAGAGAAAGCAAGATCTTGAGAAGTTAAAAGTGAGTTATGAAGATCTTTAGAAGGAAAACGATTCATTGCTTGCTCAATAGATCAGTTTCGCTCAGAAAGAATTTATTCCACCATGTCTGAAATGCATTGAGCGTGAATCTGCTAATTCATCACCTGAATGTTCAATGCTTCTATTGCTGCAAATTCTTCAACTGTCTTTGTGGTCACAGATTCCTCATCTGAGGATACCGGACCATGATTTGCCCTCTACAACATTAGTTGTGATTGCCTAGCTTCTACTGGTACTTGGAACGGGACAATTTTCTAACTAATATTCCTTCCTAGTACTAGATTAGACCGATAGATAATACTCCCTTTGTCTCAAAATAAGTGTTTCAACTTTAATATAACTTTGTACTCCCTCCATCCCAAAATTTTTGTCTTAGGTTTGTCTAAATACGGATGTACATGTATCACTGACAATAATGCAGGGCTGAAGGAATTGTATGTGACAGGCATTTACAAAAGCCTCAAAGGGCATCAGACTCTATGTGATGTGCTCAAAAAGCAGATCTTGAATAGGAACCCTAGGAAAGAGGGTATTGCCTTTGAGAGGAAACTCAATGCTGATGGGACCTACTGGAAACCTGAGTAGTATCCCAAAACCTCATGGGTTGCTGCGAAAGGACCACCTGTAGATCCATGCACTTTATCTGGCTTTACCTGTGATTCTTCATATTCCTCTGATGAGTCATTTGACTCCAACTATAAACTGTTTAAGAATCAGAACGGTGAAGTATTTGCTCGATATGTTGGAACTAACTGCAGGAACGGTCCCCCTATGAAGAAAATCTGGGTTCCTAAAAAGTGCCTTGAAAATCTTCAGGTGATTGTCATCATGACACCACCCGTGAAGAATAGGAACCCCAGATCAAATTCTTCACATGGATCAAAATCTTCATATGGATCCAAGTCCTCATATGGACCAATTCTTCATATGGATCAAATTCCTCACATGGATCAAAATCCTCAAATGAACATCATCATGCTAACACTTCTGTTTCGCAGGTAAAGTCTAAAGGCTATGAAAATGTGCATTATTATTCAAACCATTATGTTCATAAGTCCTCGAAGAATTTATCTGCTTATTCATATGCTTATCCTAACCACTCTTCTGTGAAATGAAGTGCACTGGCTTCTATGCCATCTTTTTCTTATGGAGCTTGAAGAATGATGAACTCTTTACCACCCCTCCAGATGTGGGTGGTGAAGAAAAAGAACTAACCTCTTAGGGTCAGGTCTCCAGACGAACTTGATTGTTTAAAGAAATTGCTGGAGACCTGAAAGTGCTTGAAAGGACGCAAGCTAAACATGAAGAAATGAATCATTCATTTCTCACGTCCTCATATTGCTATATCTATTACTGTTCATGAAATTGATATCATATTCTTCACTGATGAAGTATATGGGTTCGTAAGTTGCACTAATTCATCTGCAGGATGAACAACCCGAAGCTACTGAGTGGGTCCTCGACAGTGGATGTACAAATCACATGACCGGTGACAAGAACTTGTTGATGAACACTAATTTGTCACCATCTCATCTGAAGCATATCACCAATGATGACAAAGGCAACAACACGGTATTGGGTCTAGGTAAGGTTGCAATCTCAAAGGGGAGACACATGGAGAAAGTCATGCTTGTCGAGTCCTTAGGATTCAACCTCATGTCTGTCTCAATGCTTTGTGATCTTGATATGGTTGTTGTCTTTGGAAAATGTCGTTGCATTGTGCTAATGGAATCTGACAACTCCAAAGTCTTTGAAGGCTTTAGGAAAGGAGACTTGTATATTGTTGATTTCTCTGCAGGACCACAGCCTGCCACATGTCTACTTGCAAAAGCTTCAGAATGCTGGCTATGGCATTGACGACTTGGTCATGCTGGGATTAGGAACTTGCATAAACTCACAAAGAAGAAGCATGCCATTAGAATAGAGGGTGTCAAATTCCTCAAAGATCATCTTTGTGGGGCTTGTGAGGCTGGAAAGATCACCAGAGCCAAGCATCCCTCAAAGACTATCATGACCACTTCTCGTCCCTTTGAATTACTTCATATGGATCTCTTTGGCCCTACTCATTATGCCACTTTCTCTAGTTCTGCATCATTATATGGCTTTGTCATAGTTGATGACTATTCTCGATACACATGGGTGCATATCATCACTTACAAAAATGAAGTGCAAGAAGTCTTCAGACGATTTTCCTCAAGGGCTTCTACTAACTTTGGTGTGAAGATCAAGCATACCAGGAGTGATAATGGAACCGAGTTCAAGAACACTGGCCTCGATGAATATCTTGATATACTTGGTATTACTCACAAGTTATCTGCTCCTTATACTCCTCAGCAGAATGGCGTCGTGGAGCGCAAGAACAGAACTCTCGTTGAGATGGCTCGCACTATGCTTGACGAATACAAGACACCTCAGCGCTTTTGTCCTGAAGCAATTGATACTGCGTGCCACATCATCAACAAGGTATATCTTCACAAATTCTTCAAAAAGACCTCATATGAACTCCTCACTGACAAGAAACCCAATGTAAGTTATTTCAAAGTCTTCGGTGCTAAATGCTGGATTAGAGATCCTCACCATCACTCTAAATTTGCACCGAAAGCACACGAGGGTTTTATGCTTGGTTATGAAAAGGACTTGCACACCTACAGAGTCTTCAACATCAATCATCACAAGATTTTTGAAACTGTAGATGTGCGGTTCGATGAAACTAATGGCTCACAAAGAGAGCACCTACCTCTTGTGCTAGATGAAATGTCACCTGAGGAATCCATCAAGTTCAAAGCTACCGAGGATATCATCCCTACCAAAGAATTTGCTGAAGAAGTCATTCCAGATCGTAAAGAAAATCACGCTGGAGCTACTAAAGAAACTGGTCCTGAAGAAATTGCTGGGCCTAAGCAAAGTTGTCAACCCGCACATCCTTGCATAGCAAGCGAAGTGCAGATCAAGAAGATCATCAATGACATCCGAGCACCAGGTCCTCTCACGCGCTCAAAAGCTTCACATTTATCTAACTTTTGTGGGAATTTTGCTTTTGTCTGTATCACAGAGCCCACTAAAGTTGATGAAGCATTCATGGATTCTGAGTGGATTCAAGCCATGGAAGATGAATTGCATCAATTCAAGCTCAACAATGTGTTGGAGCTTGTCAAGCGACCAGACTCACGCAAGCACAACAACATCGGTACCAAATGGATCTACCACAACAAACAAGATGAAAATGGCCTTGTAGTGAGGAATAAGGCTCGTCTTGTAGCTCAAGGCTACACACAGGTTGAAGGAGTTGATTTCGATGAAACTTTTGCACCTGTTGCTAGACTTGAGGCTATTTGCATATTCCTTGCTTATGCTAACCATCATAATATCATCTTACATCAAATGGATGTGAAAAGTGCATTCCTCAATGGTAAGCTTGAGGAAGAAGTATATGTTACTCAACCACCAGGTTTTGAGGATCCAAAATTCCCAGATCATGTCTACAGACTCAACAAGGCCCTCTATGGCCTCAAGCAAGCACCTCGGGCGTGGTATGACACACTGAAGGAATTCCTCATGAAGAAAGGCTTCAAACCCGGTTCACTTGACCCAACTCTTTTCACCAAAGCATATGATAATGAATTATTCGTGTGCCAAATATATGTTGATGATATTATCTTTGGCTGCACTAACCAATGTTACAGTGATGAATTTGCCTATATGATGAGTGAAGAATATCAAATGTCTATGATGGGAGAATTGAAGTTCTTTTTAGGTCTTCAAATTCGTCAACAATACAATTTCATATTCAT
Source organism: Triticum dicoccoides (assembly GCF_002162155.2). Classification (NCBI taxonomy): domain Eukaryota; kingdom Viridiplantae; phylum Streptophyta; class Magnoliopsida; order Poales; family Poaceae; genus Triticum; species Triticum dicoccoides. The sequence continues at coordinate 66,189,793 of NC_041391.1, read as the reverse complement.
ATCTCGGGAGGAATACCTCAAGGATGTGTTGAGGAAATTCAGCATGCAAGATTGCAAAGGCGTCAAAATCCCTATGCCCACTAATGGCCATGTATGCACTTATGAAAATGGTAAAGACTTCGACCAAAAGGTATACCGCTCCATGATTGGCTATTTATTGTACCTATGTGCATCTAGGCCGGATATTATGCTTAGTGTTTGCATGTGTGCCCGATTTCAAGCTACATCGAAGGAATCACACCATAAGGCTGTGAAGCATATTCTTTGATATCTAGCTCACACACCAACACTTGGATTATGGTATCCCAAGGGCTCTTCCTTTGATCTCATTGGATATTCAGACTCTGACTATGCTGGTGATCGAGTGGACCGCAAGTCAATGTCAGGCACCTGTCATTTCCTCGGACGATCCTTGGTATGTTGGTCCTCGAAGAAGCAGAACTGTGTATCACTCTCCACTGCAGAAGCTAAGTACATTGCTGCTAGATCTTGCTGTGCTCAATTGCTATGGATGAAGCAAACCCTCAAGGACTATGGCATCAATGTGAGGAATGTGCCACTCTACTACGACAATGAGAGTGCTATCAAGATTGCTCACAACCCAGTTCAGCACTCGAAGACAAAGCACATGTAGATTCATCATCATTTTCTTCATGACCATGTGTGGAAGGGCGACATCTCCATCGACCACACAAATACTGAAGACCAGATGGCCGATATCTTCACAAAGCCCTTGGATGATAAGAGATTTAGCAAGTTGCGGTGTGAGCTAAATATCCTAGAATCTTTGAATGTTCTTTGAAAAGGACACACATCCTAACACTAATGCTGACTTGATGACTTAGATGTGCAACACAGGAAGTAACGTTTTTCATCAATCAATGAAGACTAACCCTCTAAGTGTGAAGAAATTAATGAAGAAATTGATTCTCAGAACCCTACGACAAATGTACGCGGTGTGTGAAATCAGCTTTCTTATACGGTGGGTTACGCCACCAACCAAAGTTGAAAATCTTCAATTTGAGTTTTTCTTCATTTTTTGAAATTCCTCAGTTTTTCAAATTCTTCAACTTTGCATTGTTTTCACTTATTGCTAATTCTTCAAGTTGAATTTTCTGCTAATTGAATGTGATCGGACCCTTTCCCCCTCTATGCTAAACTCAACCCAGTCTGCTCACAAATTCTTCATGTGCGTTCTATTTGAAACTCAATCAAACTCTTCATTGTGTCCTTGTCAGCTGAAGAAATTGCGAATGAAACTTTAAAATATTCTTATCTGAATTTTCGGCTTTTGCCGCTCAAACCGTTACACATCCCACGACAAACGTATCTATTCACCCACAATCTCACACGATCGCCACCTCTTAGTATGTGGGTGACACATGTCATGTGAATGAGAAGGGTCACGGGCACGTTCGTCCAATTTCCTCAGATGAGCGGTTGTTCACCTCAGCTATAAATACCCCCTCCCCTTCTCACTTTGTTTTTACTCCGCTTGACCTAACTCCCTTGCTCGAGCTCTCAAAACCTAGCACCGCCGCTACTTCCATCATCGGCGGTGAGGAAGAGCTTCGCTGCCTCGACCTCGTCGCCGTCGTACTCGCGCCGGCCGCGGAAATCTTCTCTCTGCCGCCGCCATAGCTGTCTTCCGCCGCCAAGTTAGGGCGTGGAAGATCTGGACTGACGAACTTCTCAATCTACACTTCCAGTTCGTCGTGTTCTTTGTCAAGGGTAATTAAAAGTTACTTTTACTGCCTTTGTTACTATTGATGATTTTCATCAAATCTTCAAAAGGTGTTTATTCTTAAACTTCCACACTCTAAACACCTTGCACAATCTTCTACTCTTGATTTGTTTCTCTGATTCCTCAATTGTGTGAATCTCACAATCCGCACAACTCTGGAACCTAAGTCAAAGAACGCTTAGTGAAATTCTTCAAGACACAACTGGTCAATTTCCTCAAACTTGTTCCGTTTTGCAGAAACTTCTGAGAACGCATATGACCTCTGCAAATTCTTCGCACATATACTCTGTTCACAGGTACACATGTCTGCTGCTGAATCACTAGGTTCTCATCAACTTAATTCATTTGCAGCATTCCTCGGAGAAAAGCTGCATACTTCCTCAGAGAACTCTATTGTTCAAATTCCTCAGCTGAAGAAAATGGCAGATGGTAAAAGGCCTCAGAAAGGAGGAAAGAAGCTTGAAGTAAACACTGCCTTTGAGATCCTTGATGACATTTACGTAGGGTACTACACGCCTGATGAGGCAACTCACGGCAAATAAACTAAGAATGAGCGCAAAGTGCACATACAGAGGATTGAATGAAGATGTGCACGAGAATGGAGGGAGTACAAATATGTCACTCCTAAATACATGAAGAAATTTGCTCTTCACCCTCCATGCTCAAGACCTCCATTGGCACTTGGCCAAAGAGCTGACCCAACAAGCCTTAAACGTGGTGAGGATTATGCTGATGAATGGGCCAGGAGGCAAGCTAAGTTGGCCAAGCAGGCCAAAGAAGCAGTGAAGAAATTCAACGGAGATTCTGCTGCTGCCGCTACTGAGGCCACCACGAGCAAGAAGGCTATGCCCAAGAAGCCTGCTCGAAAACCAACTTCCTCAGCAATGCCCTCACGACCAAGTTCCTCAGCAATGCCCTCATGGCCAAGTTCCTCTGTGCCATCAAGGAAAAATCCTCAAGCTGCCCTAGTTCCTCAAGCTGCACCAGTTCCTCGGGTTTCAAAACCCTCAGCTCCTCCAACAAAGTCCTCAACACTTGTGCATCTCACCACGTGCCAAAGGACTACATGCATCTCAATTGCCTCAAGAGCTTCTGCAAGTTCTTCAGTTCCTCATCTGTCTTCAAAGAGCCCAACTTTGCTGAAGACCAAGGCCACTGCAGGACGAGGCACTAGACCAAGTCCTCACAAGAAACAAGTTGCTTTTCAAGTGCCTTCTGATGATGATGAGGCTGATGATGATGAATTAACTAATATCATCAAAGATAGACACCAAAGGGCCGCTAGAGCCAAAGGAAGTGTTGTGCCTCTTCTATTGGATCCGAAGAAGATCCTGGATTTCATTGACCTCTGGCACAAAGATCCAAACACTCCACTGCCTGAGCTAGACCTCACTCCTGGATGAAGTCACATGTTGACGGCGTTCATTGCTGAAGAAAAGTGGAAATATGATCAAGCCAGAGTTGCTAAGAAATCCTAGTACAAGAAGCAACGCTATCTGAAGGATAACGTTCTAAGGTTATCGCCTGAGCAACTCATTGCACTGCAATCTAAGATCAAGAAGCTTAGTGATGAATTTGATGCCTATAAGGCAGAATGGCTGGGAGCCAAGGTCAGATTCGTTAAAATGGTGAAGAAATTCACCTCTAATGTTGCTGATCCATCGCACATTGAGATTCCCTCGGCTGAAGCATCTGCCTAGCTGACTGAAGGACATGCCAGCACCGCTGATGAAAATCAGGCTGCTGATGAAACTGCTAGCACCAGGGCTGAAGAAATACCAGTCACTGTAGAAACTGCCAGGACAACCACTAGTGTTGCGCCTGAAGAACAAGTCAGGACAGCTGAAGAGTCTGAAGCTGTGCCTGAAGAAATTGCACAAGACATGCCAAATGCATCAGTTGTACCTGAAGAAATCGATCCAATTTCCTCTACTCCGCATGCACCAACACCAAGCCCAATTCTTCCTTTTGCTCTGGAAGTGAAGAAAACAAAAGCTACGGAGCGAGCCGCTCTGAAGAAAAGGAAGGCATCTATTACCTTAGAATCTTCTGCACCCAAAAAGGCAAAGATTTTGACAAGCTCAATTGAGAACCCTATTGATGTTGTTCCTCTCTCAAGCATGCCATCAAAGGAACTCGTTCCTTTTGGTGAAGATTATTAGATTCCTGATGAATCTGCTGAAGAAGATCCCTCTGCTGCTTCCACAGAGCAGACAGATGAAGAAATTGAAGTGGATACTATCACTTCAACTCCCCAGGTATCATCACCAATGCCTCTGTTCACAGCTGAAGAGGCTGACGTTGAAGAAATGGAAGAGGATGAGGATGTGGACATTGGGAGCACCACACCTGTGATGAACGATGATTTTTGGGACAGTCAGCACCCCAACTCTCCTCTGTTCACACCACTTCAAAAAATTCCTCAGTCCCCAGTCTCCACTGAAGTACAGATGGGCTCTAATGCAATTCATACTGGCCCTTGCATTCATGAAGAGATTCCAGCCACTAGTGCTGATGACCAAGTTGATGAAGAAATGGAGGCCCAGGCTGCTACTGAAGCAGAAGTTGATATTCCTTAGCCTGCGGCTCCGATGATTGAGATTCCTGAGGTTATTCTTCAACTGACTGATACTCCTCAGCCAAAGCCGAAGAATCCCTTCTCCAAGATTCAAAAATTCAAGGCTGATGCTTTCTTCAATGAGCATGTGTTCTTCACTGACTATAATCCATATGACTCTGCTCGTCTGAGAAGGAAGCGTTTCTAAACTGCTAGCCAAGCCAACTTCTATTCCTCAGTGCTCTTCAACAAAGACAAAGTCTTCAACCATGAGCATATTCCTCATGTTGATATGGAATCACTGTCGTGCTTCGCACCAGTCCTCAGTGCTATTCATGATGCTGGATTGCTCAATTTCTGCACTGATATCTATGATTGGAATGAAGAACTCATTCTTGAGTTCTATGCGACGCTGCACATCACTGGCAATACTGAAGATGTGAACTCTTGGGTGTTGGAATGGATGATAGAGAATACCCACTTTAAAGCACCAACCTCTGAATTTATTCATGCCATGCCTGTCAGTCCTTCCCCAGAAGGTGCGCGTCTCATCTACTCTGAAACTAAACTGTCTGATCACTTCATGCAAGTCTTGATGAAGCCATTGAAGCCTGGTCAAGCCTCAAGGACAAAGTTCCTTGTGAAGGAATTGCAATATGTGCCAAGGACAGTATACCACATTCTGACCAAGACTCTGAGTCCTATCAAAGACCACGACTCGAATGATGAAGAAGTTGTTGGCATCATGAAGAATCTGCTTTTCAATATCATGCATGGTATTCCAGTGAACTACCATGACTTCTTCATGAGGACTTTGGAAAATGTTGCGATGCCTTCCTTTGAGTTGAAGCCTTATGCTCCTTGGATTATGAGATTCCTCAGATCAAGGTCTTCACTCAACTACAAAGCTGACACACTCAACCATGGCAGTTACTTGCCCCCTATTGAAGTCCTCAAGCAGACATATTCCTCAGCTGATGAAAAGGCAAGGCCACTGCAATTATAGATGAGGGCAATCGTCCATTGGATGGACAGTTCCGCAAAGTTGCCTCATATTCCACCAATGATGACTCTGCTACTCATGACTCTGACGCCTATGCCTCAAAGCAAAGTCCTCAGGCAACAGCTCCAAGGGTGATGACTGATCGTGAGCTTCTCCTCAGTCTTCATTAGAAGGTGGATCGCAGTCATAAATGGGTCAAACGTCAGTTCGGTTTAATTCTTCACAACATGACTCCCACATATAATTCAGTGAAGAAGAACCACTACTAACTCAATGAAGTTTTTGATCGCAGCTGGGCTGTCCTAACTCATCTCTACGGTGATGAAGATCTCAAGCAGATGGGCTTCAAGCAGGACTTCAGCTGGTCTAAGCCTCCAGCGAAGAAATTCAAGAAGGTTGAAGTTCCTTCTTTGTTGCCCAGGTCATATTCCTCATCGCACGAGACTGATGAAAATGAAGACCTGGACGACACTGCAGCAGGCCCTACTCCAACAACCGACCCCAACAACATTGGCGCTCCTCCATCGACTTCGTGATGAAATTCTTCAGGGGCGTTAGTCCTCACTTTTCGTCCCTTTTGGTCATTTGATGACAAAGGGGGAGAAATTTGAGTTAGTCTTCAAGTGGGTCTATCTATATGGGCATTTTTTTGTTAAGTTACAACTCTCGCTCTTCTGAAGTGTTTGTTGATTGAGTTGTAAACTTCAGTCCGATGGTGACCTGATACCTTTGCTTAAGTTTTTGCAAACTATTTCCTCATATATGTTATGTATGCATGTTGAATTACATCAGTCACCATATTTCATCGTGCATTTCAAATTCTTCATTCGATATGTTAAATGCATGTATGAATTACAAGATATAGGGGGAGATCTCCATGATTCTACTCTTCAAATGTGCATTGCTTCAAAAGAAAATTCCTCACTATGCACATCTTCAGGGGGAGTTCTTCTATATCTTGTAATAAAATTCCTCAATACTGAGCAGTTTCAATTCATATGTCTATCCTCGTTGGAAACTTAACCTATATTGTCATCAATCACCAAAAAGGGGGAGATTGTAAGTGCATCGAGTGCCCCTTAGTGATTTTGGTGTATTGAAGACTTATAGGTCAAGAGACTAATATGTTTGTTAGTGTACACAGGCTCTATAAGTAGATGAGGAGTTTGATATTTACAGTGAAAGTTGACCCCTAAAACTGAATGTCTTCGGCTGAAGACTTTGGTTCTCCTGATGACTTTGAAAGTGAAGAAATTGGTCTGACCATGAAGACTTGGATATTCATGCGAGGACTATGAAGCGTGAAGACTTTTGTTTTCGTAGTTTCATTTTCTTGTTCTTGAGTCATAGGAAACACCATACTATTAAAGGGGGTCGAGGTAATACTAAGGAAACTGATTTCCAAGTGATGCTCATCTTAAAATCCTACACCTATCCAATCCTTCGAGTGAAGCCATTGGAAATATCATATCAGTTCAGTCAATTTCTTCAGTGACAGAGACGAAGATCTTCTGATCTCTGAGGAATTTGTTCTGACTAAGGAGTTAGGAATTTGCTAGTGCGGATTGCCTATACAATGAGGGACATGATAGCCCTGAGGAATTCGAACCTCAAATCCGACCATTGCTATGCCATGCGCCAGCTGTCCAAAATATCCTACCACCTAACGGTCATATCATTGAAGGGCATTTATGTCTTATCATGTTGGGATGCTCCCTAGGCTATAAATAGCCGCCCCCTACAACCACTAGCTGGTTGGCTGCTCCGAGAGAAACTGACACTTGTCATCTGAGAGCATCCCATCCTCCGAGGACTTTGAGCGAAAATCATTGAGTGAGGAAAACCCAAATCCCAAACCCAAACCTACAAACCCAAAGTGATTGAGCATCACTAAAGAGATTGTTCCTGTGTGGAACCGACGCTTGTTACCTTTGAGGACTGTGTATCCTCCAGACGGTTAGGCGTCATGGTCTGAGCATCCAAGAGGAATTGTGGATTGCCGAGTGACCGAGTCTGTGAAGGTTTGGAAGTCACATGTGAAGACTTACCACTACTGTTGGGCGAGGTCTGTGTGATCTTAGCTCAAGGATAATACGGTGAGGACTGTGTGTCCGGGACTGTGTGTCCTCGAGTTTAAATACTCAGCCGCTCCAACCAGACGTACAACTATCACAACAGTTGGAACTGGTCTACCAAATCATTTTCTTCACCAAGCCTACTGGTTCTATTTCCTCAACCCTTTCATTTCCTTAGTTATGTGTTGATGAACCTGATCATTACTATCTGAAGACTTTGACTGAAGACTTTCTCTAATTCCTCAATCCTATTTCTTTAGTCAGTTTGTCTTCATCCTGCTTATCCTATGTTTACGCTTCCTGTACACTGTGCTGTTGCTCTCTTATGCTTATATGTGAGTACTTATTCTGCTGCAAGTAGTTCTTCACTTAGGAATTTCCTCACCCTGAAATTCCTCAGTGAAGAATTCATAAAAATCGCCTATTCAACCCCCCTCCAGTCGACATAACGCACTTTCAGTGTGGATTTCGCATCTATACAACTCTGGAACCTAAGACAAGAACTCTTACTGAAATTCTTCAAGACTCCCTGGTCAAACTCCTCAAACTTGATTCCTTTTAAAAACAAATTCTGAGAACGCACATGACCTCTTCAAATTCTTCGCACCTATACTCTGTTCACAAGTACACATGTCTGTTGTTGAATCACCAGGTTCTCATCAACTTAACTCATTTGCAGCATTTCTTGAAGAAAACTGCATACTTCCTCAGAGACATCTATTATTCAGAATCCTTAGCTGAAGAAAATGGCTGATGAAAAGCATCCTCAGAAGGGAGGCAAGAGGCTGAGACAAACACAATGTTCGAAATCCCTGAAGATATCTATGCAGATTACTGCACTCCTGATGAGGCCACTCATTGCAAGGAGAATAAAAGTCAACGCAAAGTGCGCATTCAGCGGATTGAACGAAGATGGGCATAGGAATGGAGGGATTACAACTATGTAACTCCCAAATACATGAAGAAAATCGATGTAAATCCTCCATGCCCAAGACCTCCACTGGCACCAGGCCAAGAAGCCGATTCCTCAAGCATCAAAAGAGGTGAGGAATTTCCTAAATAATGGGCCAAGTGCCAAAGGAAATTGGCTAAAGTAGCAAAGGAGGCAGTGAAGAAATCCAACGAAGATTCTACTGCTCCTACTGCTGCTGAAGCATCTACTAGTCAGCCTAAGAAGGCTATGAAAAAGAAATCTGCAGTGAAGTCATCTTCCTCTGCAAAGCCCTCACGACCTAGCTCCTCAATGCCCTCACGACCTAGCTCCTCAAAACCCTCAGGGCCTACTGCTCAAGAAAAGCCCTCAGCTACACCTTCAAAGTCCTCGGCACCAGTGCATCTTGCCACATGCCAATGGACCACAAGTTTTTCAATTGCTTCAGGAGCTTCAGCAAGTTTCTCTGCACAGCCGCAGCTGCTGAAGAAAAAGGTCACTGCTGGAAGCGGCACAAGGCCAAGTCCTCACAAGAAGCAGGTCGCCTTTGAAGTTCCGTCGTTTGAAGATGAAGCTGATGATGAAGAACTAGCTCAAATCATTAGAGACCGACAAAGTCGGGCTGCTAGTGCCAAAGGCAGTGTTGTGGCGCTCTTGCTAGATCCAAAGAAGATCCTCGACTACATTGATCTTTGGCATAAAGATCCCAACACACCCTTCCTGATCTGAACCTCACATCAGGCCAAAGTCATGTGTTGACTGCTTTCATTGCTGAAGAAGAATGGAAGTTTGAGAAGGCCAGATCGGTGAAGAAAGCTCAGTACAGAAAGGAGCATTATTTGGGGAAGAATGTGCTGAAAATGACAACTGAAGAACTTGTGATTATACAGTCAGAAACCAAAGCTCTCAGTGATGAATTTGATGCCTACAAAGCTGATTGGCTAGGAGCCAAAGCAAGATTCGTCAAACTGGTTAAAGGCCTCAAGCCCAATATTGCTGTTGAAGCGCAACAAGAAGTTACTCAGGGTGAAATATCTTCTCAACCCACTAAAGAACATGCCAGCACCGCTGATGAAACTCGGGCTGCTGAAGAAACTGATAGTGCCAGGGCTGATGATGATATACCAGCTCATGATGAAACTGCCAGGGCAACCACCCATGTTGCGCCTGAAGAACAAGCCAGGCCAGAAGCATCTGCTGCTGATGATATAGACCTAGGGTAGGGTCATAGGCCCGACCTATATGCCCTACCCAAGGTCACTTCCCTAGAAGCAAAGAAGCTCAAGAGACAACAAGGAGTGCCCAATGAAGGCGTCGAGTGCAATCCACTCGACCAATCAGTCACTCGGGTACCCCTCTTTCCTGATGTCACATGACTAGTCAGTCAGTCGACCATACAAGAAACCACTCGACCTACTGAAGACCAGGAGTCACTCAGAACTGCAACGGTCAGGCGTTCACTCCGTAGTCTTTAAGATCATTAAAAGCACTTTATGTCTGGCGTTATCTGTAACGCCCCATCTTTATGTACATACTCTTGGTAACGGGGGATGGCCGGGGTCCTGGTGCACTCTATATAAGCCACCCCCCTCCTTTGGCACAAGGGTTCGCACCCCCCGGTAACACACACTCTCATAATCCAGTCGACCGCCTCAGGGCACCGAGACGTAGGGCTTTTACCTCCTCTGAGAGGAGCCTGAACTCGTAAACACTTGCGTACAATCTCAGCATAGCTAGGACCTTGCCTCCTCATTCGTACCCCCTATACTTACTGTCAGACTTAGAACCATGACAATTGACGCCCACCGTGGGGCAAAGCATCTTAGCGACTTCCGACGAGGTTGCATTTTCTTCGATCTTCATCAGCATGGTTTCTGGCGGCGGTTTGGTCGTGGGCCACGAGTTCCGACTCGGCGCACTCACTTTCGTTGCCGACGACTCTGCTTGGCTCCAGGAGGCCCCGTCGACGTTGAGGCTCTTCCGACTCGTGGCTCGTCGCACTTCCGCGCGAGTTCCTGCGGCATCTTCCTTTGACAGCCGTCTTCCCTGTACCAGTCGGTCATCGCGTCGTCATCTCACTCTGTTGGACGCCGCCGCAAGTGGTGTTCACGGCTCCAGCAGTGGGTGAGACACGCGATGGCTCATCAAGCGTTCACCCCTCAAGTCGCGGTGATCGAGCCTGACGTATTTCCCCGCGGATCGGTCGACCTGTCGACTGATTTTGCAAATACCTTTTCCGAGAGCGGGAGTTTTGACCCCGCGGCGGAGGTCCTCATGGTCGACTCCCATCGCGGTACCGCCTGGTTTTCGTCGCAGCGGCGACGGCAGCAGAAGCGATGGTCCGTCACTCGACCATGAAGAATATCAGCCCCAACCTCTCAGCTCGCAGCAGAGGGAGGAGCTGCATCGCCGCAACATGGAGGCTCTCCAGATCCCCATCATAGGGGAAACCACCGAGGCCCGGGCCTTGGAGGCAGTGCGCCTAGCCACTCTGGCTGAGCGCACTCGTCTGGAGAATCTCCAACATTCTCTCGACGAGCATGCTCGTCGACTGATCCCCGAGTCCAATCGACGTCCACGACAATTTTTTCCACTGGAAACTCAGGTATTCCATACACCGATTCAGAATCTTGCAACCGCTGCGCGTATTGCTCAGTCCATTCAGCCATCCCGTTCGGAGGCTAGAAGAGGTTTGGAACAGATCAGAATGCTGCTCCGAGCAGCAGGAGACCAAAACTCCGTTGTGTCCCAGTCATGGAACAGAATCCAGAACAGATCAGTCAGAGCAGACACCATTCATTTGGCACACATTCCTAGGTTGCCTTTGAGGCATGGAGGTCGTGATCACCGCCAGGATCGGCACCTGGGAAGATCTCATGGAGAATATGATCGTGAGTATGCCCGTGACAACCATCGTCGAGCACCTTCACCCCTTCGGAGGGACGGGTCATACGCGCCCCGGCGATATGATGACAAGCGTCCGTATGGGAATGACCGCAAAGTTCTAGTCGACCCCATAGAGCCTGGCTTTGATGCAAGGTTCGTCCTTGTGCAGGGTTTGGTCGACCGGAACAAAGCATACATGGAAGGGCTGGATCGAGACAGACCCAATGGAAGCAGAGTCCACGTTTCTGGGCCAGAGTGTTTTGGAAGAGCCATCAGAGCCACTGAGATTCCCCATAACTTCAGACTGGCTACTGTCGTCAGTAATTCACAGGAGAGTCGAAGCCTGATACTTGGCTTGAAGACTACCGAGTGACTGTGCACATTGGTGGTGGCAGCGATGATGTGACCATGAAGCACCTTCCTCTGATGCTTGAAGGTTTTGCCAGGGCTTGGCTGAATCAGTTGGCCCCTGGGAGCATTTTTAGTTGGGCTGAGTTAGCCCGAGTGTTCACCAGAATGTTTGAGGGAACCTGCAAGAGACCTGGTGGTCTACCGGAGTTGCAGCATTGTGTGCAGAAACCGAATGAAACCTTGAGAGACTATATCCAAAGATGGATCACTCTGCACCACACAGTGGAGAATAGTCTGTGCCTTCAAGGAAGGCGTTCGCTACAGAGAGCTCAATCTGAAGTTCGGTCGGACTGGAGAGATGTCTTTGACTCGGATGATTGAGATTGCCACCAAGTACGCTAACGGCGAAGAGGAGGACTGACTCCGGAGCGGCAAGCACAAAACAGTCGCCCAGGACACCAGAGGAGGAAATTCTGGTAGGAAGCAGAAGTGAAAGGTTGAGGCAGCAGGTCCTGCCGAGGCAGCAGCGTTGAATCAAGGAAAGTTCAAAGGGAAGCCCAAAGGGCCTTGGATCCCTAAGAAGGTGAAGGACCAAGAAGGAAACGATGTGATGGATTTGCCGTGTCATATTCACACAAGGGAGAATGAGGAGGGGAACCTGATTCTCCCCAAGCAAACCAATCGACAATGTCGTCTCTTAATCCAAAACTTCCGAGAGAGAAAACCCAGTGATAAGGACAAAGAGTCTGAGAAGGAAGAAGAAGATAAGGATGATGACGATGGTTACCCCAATGTCAATGCCACCTTGGTGATTTTTGCCGACATTGAGAGCAAAAGTTGACTGAAGGTCATTAACATAGAGGTGAATATGGTTGCTCCGGCAACACCAAAGTATTTGAAGTGGTCAAAAAACCCCATTACATTCAACCAGTCCGACCACCCGGCACGCGTAGCTACCCCTAGGCAGCAAGCACTGGTGGTCGACCCAGTCATGGGAGGCACCCGACTGACCAAGGTACTGATGGATGGTGGCAGTGGCCTGAATATTCTATATGCTGAGGCCCTCAAAGGAATGTGCATTATGATGTCCAAACTCAGTGAGAGCAACATGCGGTTCCATGGAATCATCCCAGGAAAGAAAGCCGAATCACTCGGCCAGATCACTCTTGACATGGTTTTCGGTGATAAGAAGAATTTCCGCAAGGAGAAGTTGACGTTTGAGGTTGTGGATTTCTAGAGTGCATATCATGCTATTCTGGGTAGACCTGCTTATGCTAGCTTTATGGCTCGACCGTGCTATGTATATCTCAAGATGAAGATGCCTGGACCCAGAGGCGTAATAACGGTCTCCGGTAATTGTTAGAGAGCAGAAGATTGTCTTCAAGATGGGGCTAAGATAGCAGACGAGCAGATGGCAGCAATAGAGTTTCAAGAGTACCAGAAGACTGCGGATCTAAGTGATTTGCTGCGTGCTAAGAGGCCTCCCTCGGAGTCTGCATTTCAGTTGGCCGGCGAGACCAAGCCAGTCCACATTCACCCGACCGACCCCAATGCTGCTCCGACAACAAATAGGAAGAAGCACTCATCCAGTTCCTCCGTGAGAACTGGGACATCTTTGCATGGAAGCCATCTGACATGCCAGGTGTACCCAGGGAGCTGGCTGAGCACTATTTGCGAGTCAACCCAAAAGTAAAACCCATTAAGGAGCATCTCCGTCGGTCCGCCACGGAGAAGAGAAAAGCCATTGGCGAGGAGGTGGCTCGGCTCTTGGCTACTGAGTTCATCCGCGAGATATACCACTCCGAGTGGCTCGCCAATGTTGTTTTGGTTCCCAAGAAAGACAAATCACTCTGAATGTGTATTGACTTCAAGAACATCAACCAGGCCTGCCCGAAAGATCATTTTCCTCTGCCCCGCGTCGACCAGATAGTCGATTCAACTGTGGGATGTGAGCGACTGTCCTTCCTGGATGCTTATTCTGGGTACCATCAGATCCGACTGTATGGACCCGATGATATAAAGAGAACTTTCATCACCCTGTTTGGGTGTTTTTGCTATGTTACTATGCCCTTTGGCCTCAAGAATGCTGGTGCCACATTCATGTGCATGATTCAGAAGTGCCTGCTCACTCAAATCAGTCGGAATGTGGAAGCATACATGGATGACATAGTGGTTAAGTCACGCAAAGGTTCTGACCTGCTAACTGACCTTGCTAAAACCTTTGCCAACCTGAGAAGGTATGATATCAAGCTCAATCCATCAAAATGCACTTTCGGAGTCCCAGGCGGAAAGTTACTCGGTTTTCTCGTTTCCGAACAAGGGATCGATGCAAATCCAGAGAAGATTGGTACAATCCTCCGAATGAAATGCCCAGTGCGTGTGCATGATGTTCAGAAGCTTACTAGTTGTTTGGCTGCATTGAGCCGATTCATCTCACGCCTTGGTGAAAAGGCACTACCTCTTTACCGACTGATGAAGAAATCTGACAAGTTTGAGTGGAATGACGAAGCTGAAGCAGCGTTTGAAGAGCTCAAAGCTCTGCTTTCCACCCAGCCGGTGCTTGCTGCTCCGGTTAGCAAGGATCCTCTACTGCTTTACATCGCAGCCACAGGAAAAGTCGTTAGCACAGTGCTCACAGTTGAGCGGGAAGAAGAAGGCAAGGCCTTCAAAGTTCAGCGCCCCGTGTATTACATTTCAGAAGTCTTAACCCCATCCAAGCCGAGATATCCTCACTATCAGAAGCTTGTTTATTGGATTTACCTGACCACGAAGAAGGTTGCACATTATTTCTCTGATCAGTCAATTTCAGTCGTCAGCGTCGCTCCATTGTCAGAGATTGTGAATAACAGAGATGCAACTGGTTGAGTGGCAAAGTGGGCGATTGAACTTCTTCCTTTAGATATAAAATTTGAGGCAAAGAAGGCCATTAAGTCTCAAGCAATTACAGATTTCCTCGCAGAGTGGACAGAACAACAACAGCCGATTCAAATTCAGTCGGAACATTGGACCATGTTCTTTGATGGATCCAAGATGTTAAATGGCTCTGATGCAGGAGTGGTCTTAGTGTCCCCATGAGGAGACAAGCTTGGCTATGTCCTCCAAATTCAATTTTATTCTTCGAACAATGAAGCTGAGTATGAGGCACTATTGTATGGGTTGCGTATGGCCATTTCACTCAGCGTCCGGCGCTTGATGGTTTATGGCGACTCAGACTTAGTGGTTAACCAAGTAATGAAGGAATGGGATGTCAGGAGTCCCGCAATGATAGGTTATTGCAATGCAGTGAGAAAGCTGGAGACGAAATTTGAGGGGTTAGAGCTCCACCACATACCACGAATCAAGAATCAAGCTACTAATGATCTGGCGAAGATAGGTTCCACTCGGAAGCCTATCCCCAACAATGTGTTCTTGGAGCATCTCCATACCCTGTCAGTACAAGAAGATCCCTTCAAGGAAGAGCCCCCGCAACTGATAAGTTCAACCAATCTGATGGAGATTGAGGTTCCAGCTGTGGTCGACCTGATCGTGGAAGTCTTGGTGGTCACGCCCGATTGGACAGTACCGTACATCGCGTACATTCTCAGAAAGGAGCTCCCAGAAGATGAAGACGAGGCTCGCCAGATAGTCCGTCGATCGAAAGCTTTCACCATGACGAAAGGGCAGCTTTACAGAGAAAGTGTCACAAGAGTGGCTCAATGTTGCATCACGCCGGAAGAAGGCTAAATGATCCTAAACAATATCCACTCGGGGACCTGTGGTCACCATGCGTCCTCTCATACCATCATGGCTAAAGCATACCGAGCGGGATTCTATTGGCCTTGAGCAAATGAGATGGCAAAAGATATAGTTGACAAGTGCGCAGGTTGCCAGTTCTGCTCCAACATGTCCCACAAGCCTGCATCTGCCCTAAAGACTATTCCACTCGTCTGGCCGTTTGCAGTCTGGGGATTGGATATGGTTGGGCCTTTCAAGACCGGCACGAGTGGTTCCACCCATTTATCGTAGCAGTCGACAAGTTCACCAAGTGGATCGAAGCCAAGCCCATCAAAAACCTTGGAGCAGGCACTGCCGTCAGCTTCATAAAGGAGTTGATATTCAGATATGGAGTTCCTCACAGCCTTATCAGAGATAATGACTCCAACTTTGATTCTAATGAGTTCAAAGCATTCTGCGCATCCCAAGGCACTCGGGTCAACTATGCGTCCGTCGCACACTCGCAGTCGAATGGACAGGCAGAAAGGGCAAATGGTTTGATCCTTGAAGGGTTAAAGCCTTGACTGATGCACGACCTTAAGCATGCTGCTGGAGCTTGGGTGACTGAATTGCCGTCAGTCCTATGGGGGCTGAGAACAACGCCCAACCAGTCGACTGATCGAACCCCTTTCTTCCTGGTGTACGACGCTAAGGCTGTGCTTCTGAGTGACTTGCTACACAATGCTCCCCGAGTGGAATGCTACCTCTTGAGCATTGTGTTGGTTTTCCCTTGAAGAGGAAAGGGTGATGCAGCAAAGTAGCGTAAGTATTTCCCTCCGTTTTTGAGAACCAAGGTATCAATCCAGTAGGAGGCTCCATGCAAGTCCCTCTTTCCTACACAAACAAAACAAGAACCTCGCAACCAACGCAATAAAGGGGCTGTCAATCCCTTCATGGCCACTTGCAAAAGTGAGATCTGATAGAGATAATAAGATAAGATAAATATTTTTGGTATTTTTATGATATAGATTGGAAAGTAAAGATTGCAAAATAAAGTAGATCGGAAACTTATATGATGGAAGATATACCCGGGGGCCATAGGTTTCACTAGTGGCTTCTCTCAAGATAGCATAAGTATTACGGTGGGTGAACAAATTACTGTCGAGCAATTGATAGAAAAGTGCATAGTTATGAGAATATCTAGGCATGATCATGTATATAGGCATCACGTCCACAACAAGTAGACCGACTCCTGCGTGCATCTACTACTATTACTCCACACATCGACCGCTATCCAGCATGCATCTACAGTGTTAAGTACATAAGAACAGAGTGACACATTAGGCAAGATGACATGATGTAGAGGGATAAACTCAAGCAATATGATATAAACCCCATCTTTTTATCCTCGATGGCAACAATACAATATGTGCCTTGCTGCCCCTGCTGTCACTGGGAAAGGACACCGCAATATTGAACCCAAAGCTAAGCACTTCTCCCATTGCAAGAAAGAGCAATCTAGTAGGCCAAACCAAACTGATAATTCGAAGAGACTTGCAAAGATAACCAATCATACATAAAAGAATTCAGAGGAGATTCAAATATTTCTCATAGATAAACTTGATCATAAACCCACAATTCATCAGATCTCGACAAACACACCGCAAAAAGAGTTACATCGAATAGATCTACAAGAAGATCGAGGAGAACTTTGTATTGAGATTCAAAGAGAGAGAAGAAGCCATCTAGCTAATAACTATGGACCCGAAGGTCTATGGTAAACTACTCACAACTCATTAGAGAGGCCTTGGCGATGATGTAGAAGCCCTCCGAGATCGGTTCCCCCTCCGGTGGTGCGCCGGAAAAGGCTCCAAGATGGGATCTCATGGGTACAGAAGGTTGCGGCAGTGGAAATAGGTTTTCCTGGTACTCTTGGATGTTTTTGGGGTACGTAGATATATATATATATATATAGGGGAAGGAGGTCGATCAGGGGAGCCCCAAGGGGCCCACGAGGGTGGGGGGCGCGCCCACCCCCTTAGGGCGTGCCCTCCTGCCTCGTGGCCACCTCAGTTGCTTCTTGACATCCACTCCAAGTCTCCTGGATTGCGTTTGTTCCAAAAAGATCTCTCCCAAATGTTTCATTCCGTTTGGACTCCGTTTGATATTCCTTTTCTTTGAAACACTGAAATAGGCAAAAAACAGCAATTTGGGCTGGGCCTCCGGTTAATAGGTTAGTCCCCAAAATGATATAAAAGTGTATAGTAAAGCCTATAAACTTCCAAAACGGGTAATATAATAGCATGGAACAATAAAAAATTATAGATACGTTGGAGACGTATCAAGCATCCCCAAGCTTAATTCCTGCTCGTCCTCGAGTAGGTAAATGATAAAAACAAATTTCTTGATGTGGAATTCTACCTAGCATATTTCTCAATGTAATTTGAGTTAGTCTTCAAGTGGGTCTACCCCGATGACAAGCCAAGCAATTGTTTCATACTTTGATGTTCTCAAACTTTTTCAACTTTCACGCAATACATGAGCGTGGGCCATGGACATAGCACTATACGTGGAATAGAATGGTGGTCGTGGAGAAGACAAAAAGGTGAATATAGTCTCACATCAACTAGGTGTATCAACGGGCTATGGAGATTCCCATTAATAGATATCAATGTGAGTGAGTAGGGATTGCCATGCAACGAATGCACTGGAGCTATAAGTGTATGAAAGCTCAACAAAAGAAACTAAGTGGGTGTGCATCCAACTTGCTTGCTCACGAAGACCTAGGGCATTTTGAGGAAGCCCATCATTGGAATATACAATCCAAGTTCTATAATGTAAAATTCCCACTAGTATAAGAAAGTGACAACATAGGAGACTCTCTATCATGAAGGTCATGGTGCTACTTCGAAGCACAAGTGTGGAAAAGGATAGTAACATTGTCCCTTCTCTCATTTTCTCTCATTTTTGGTGGGCTTCTTTGACCTTTTTTTATTTGGGTTTCTTTGGCCTCTTTTATTTTTTATAAAGTCCGGAGTCTCATCCCGACTTGTGGGGGAATCATTGTCTCCATCATCATTTCCTCACTTGGGACAATGCTCTAATAACAAAGATCATCACACTTTTATTTACTTACAACTCAAGAATTACAACTCAATACTTAGAACAAAATATGACTCTATGTGGATGCCTCCGGCGGTGTACTGGTATATGCAATGAATCAAGAGTGACATGTATGAAAGAATTATCAAGGTGGCTTTGCCACAAATACGATGTCAACTACATGATCATGCAAAAGCAATATGACAATGATGGAGTGTGTCATAATAAATGGAACGGTGGAAAGTTGCATGGCAATATATCTCGGAATGACTATGGAAATGCCATAATAGGTAGGTATGGTGGATGTTTTGAGGAAGGTATATGGTGGGTGTATGGTACTGGTGAAAGTTGTGTGGCACAAGATAGGCTAGCAATGGTGGAAGGGTGAGAGTGTGTATAATCCATGGACTCAACATTAGTCACATAGAACTCATATACTTATTGCAAAAATCTACAAGTTATTGAAACAAAGTACTACACGCATGCTCCTAGGGGGATATATTGGTAGGAAAAGACCATCGCTCCTCCCCGATCGCCACTCATAAGGAAGACAATCAAAAAATAAATCATGCTCCGACTTCATCACATAATGGTTCACCATACGTGCATGCTACGAGAATCACAAACTTCAACACAGGTGTTCCTCAAATTCACAATTACTCCACTAGCATGACTCTAATATTACCATCCTCATATCTCAAAACAATCATCAAGCATCAAACTTCTCATAGTATTCAATGCACTTTCTATGATAGTTTTTATTATACCCAACTTGGATGCCCATCATATTAGGACCAATTTTATAACCATAGCAAATACCATGCTGTTATAAAACACTCTCAAAATAATATAAGTGAAGCATGAGTGATCAATAATTTCTACAAAATAAAACCACCGCCGTGCTCTAAAAAGATATAAGTGAAGCACTAGAGCAAAATTGTCTAGCTCAAAAGATATAAGTGAAGCACATAGAGTATTCTAATAAATTGTGAATCATGTGTGTCTCTCCCAAAAGGTGTGTACAGCAAGGATGATTGTGGTAAACTAAAAAGCAAAGACTCATATCATACAAGACGCTCCAAGCAAAACACATATCATGTGGTGAATAAAAATATAGCTCCAAGTAAAGTTACCGATAGACGAAGACGAAAGAGGGGATGCCTTCCGGGGCATCCCCAAGCTTAGGATTTTGGTTGTCCTTGAATTATCTTGGGGTTACATGGGAATCCCCAAGCTTAGGCTCTTGCCACTCCTTATTCCATAGTCCATCAAATCTTTACCCAAAACTTGAAAACTTCACAACACAAAACTCAACAGGAAATCTCATAAGCTCCATTAGTGCCAGAAAACAAACCACTACTTTAAGGTATTGTAATGAACTCATTCTTTATTTATATTGGTGTTAAACCTACTGTATTCCAACTTCTCTATGGTTCATACCCCCCGATACTAGCCATAGATGCATCAAAATAAGCAAACAACACACGAAAAACAGAATCTGTCAAAAACAGAACAGTCTGTAGCAATCTGTAACTTTCGGATACTTATGGAACTCTAAAGATCCTTCCAAAATAGGAAGTCCTAGGAAATTTGTCTATTAATCTACTGCAAAAATAATCAACTAAGAATCACGTTTCTTTGATTTATTAAAATCATTCTCGTGTGCGCAAAAGTTTCTGTTTTTCAGCAAGATCAAATTAACTATCACCGTAGGTTATCCTATAGGTTCTACTTGGCACAAACACTAATTAGAACATAAAACCACATCTAAACAGAATCTAGATGAATTATTTATTACTAAACAGAAGCAAAAAGCAAAGAACAAAAATAAAATTGGGTTGCCTCCCAACAAGCACTATCGTTTAACGCCCCTAGCTAGGCATAAAAGCGAGAATAGCTCTTGGTATTGCCATCTTTGGTATTCAACTCATAAGTGGGTCTCATAATAGATTCATAAGGTAATTTGATTTTATTTCTAGGAAAGTGTTCCATGCATGTCCTTAATGGAAATTGGATCTAATATTTCCTTCGTTCATATCAATAATTGCACCAATCGTTCTAAGGAAAGGTCTACCAAGAATAATAGGACATGAAAGATTGCAATCTATGTCAAGAACGATAAAATCTATGGGCACATAATTCCTATTTACAACAATAAGAACACCATTAATCCTTCCCATAGGTTTATTAATAGTGGAATCCGCAAGGTGCAAGTTTAAAGAGAAATCTTCAATATCACGGAAACCTAGCATATCACATAAAGTTTTTGGAATCGTGGAAACACTAGCACCCAAATCACACAAAGCATAGCATTCATGATGTTTAATTTTAATTTTAATAGTAGGTTCCCACTCATCATAAAGTTTTCTAGGGATAGAAACTTCCAATTCATGTTTTTCTTCATAAGATTGCATCAAAGCATCAACGATATGTTTGGTAAAAGCTTTATTTTGACTATAAGCATGAGGAGAATTCAACACGGATTGCAACAAGGAAATACAATCTATTAAAGAACAATTATCATAATTAAATTCCTTGAAATCCAAAATAGTAAGTTCATTTCTATGTAAAGTTTTGACCTCTCCAATCCCATCATTGCCAAGAATCATATTGCAAAACAAAGATTTAATAGGGGACACATCAATCACTTTTAGATCTTCATCATTATTATCATGGAAACTAGAAGAACACGCTTTTACAAATCAATCTTTCTTAGCAGGCATCCTAGCGGTTATTTCTTTGCACTCATCAATGGAAATTCTCATGGTTTTGATAGACTCATTGATATCATGCTTAGGTGGAATAGATCTAAGTTTCAAAGAATCGACATCAAGAGAAATTCTATCCACGTTCCTAGCCAAACCATCAACTTTAAGCAATTTTTCTTCAAGCAAAGCATTGAAATTCTTTTGAGAGATCATAAATTCTTTAACACTATTCTCAAAATCATAGGGCATCTTATTAAAATTTCCATAAGAGTTGTTGTAGGAATTACCATAATTATTAGAGGAATTACTAGGAAATGACCTAGGATTAAAGTTTCCTCTATACGTGTTGTTACCAAAATTATTCCTACCAACAAAATTCAAATCCATAGATTCATTATTATTCTCAATCAAAGTAGACAAAGGCATATCATTAGGATCAATAGGAGAACTCTAATTAGCAAACAATTTCATAAGTTCATCCATCTTTCCACTCAAAACATTAATCTCTTCTATCACATGAATTTTTTTACTAGTCATCTTTCGGTGTGCCATTGAGAATAATTAGCCATAATATTATCTAGGAGTTTAGTAGCTTATGATAAAGTGATTTCCATAAAAGTGCCTCCCGCGGACGAATCTAAAAGATTTCTAGAAGCAAAATTCAATCCAACATAAAATTTTTGTATGATCATCCATAAATTTAATCCACGAGTAGGGCAATTGTGAATCATTAATTTCATCCTCTCCCAAGATTGTGCAACATGTTCATGATCAAGTTGCTTAAAATTCATAATATCGTTTCTAAGAGAGATGATCTTAGCGGGAGGAAAATACTTAGAGATAAAAGCATCTTTGCACTTATTCCATGAATCAGTACTATTTTTAGGCAAAGACGAAAACCAAGTTTTAGCATGATCTCTAAGTGAAAACGGAAATAACTTCAATTTAACAATATCATTATCCATGTCTTTCTTCTTTGGCATATCACGCAAATCAACAAAGTTGTTTAGATGAGTAGCAGCGTCTTCACTAGGAAGGCCAAAGAATTGATCTTTCATAACAAGATTCAACAAAGCAGCATTGATTTCACAAGATTCAGCATCGTTAAGAGGAGCCATCGGAGTGCTAAGGAAATCATTATTGTTGGTATTGGAAAAGTCACACAATTTAGTATTATCTTGAGCCATCGTGACAAGCAATCCAACACACAAGCACATAAGAGGCAAGCGAAAAAGAGAGGCGGACGGGAAAGAGAGGGCGAATAAAACAACAAGGGTGAAGTGGGGGAGAGGAAAACGAGAGGAAAATGGCAAATAATGTAATGTGAGGGAGAAGAGTTTGTGATGGGTACTTGGTATATCTTGACTTGAGCGAAGACCTCCCCGGCAACAGCGCCAGAAATCCTTCTGGCTACCTCTTGAGCACTGCATTGGTTTTCCCTTGAAGAGGAAAGGGTGATGCAGCAAAGTAGCATAAGCATTTCCCTCAGTTTTTGAGAACCAAGGTATCAATCCAGTAGGAGGCTCCACGCAAGTCCCTCGTACCTACACAAACAAAACAAGAACCTCGCAACGAACGTGATAAATGGGTTGTCAATCCCTTCGCGGCCACTTGCGAAAGTGAGATCTGATAGAGATAATAAGATAAGATAAATATTTTTGGTATTTTTATGATATAGATTGGAAAGTAAAGATTGCAAAATAAAGTAGATCGGAAACTTATATGATGGAAGATAGACCCGGGGGCCATAGGCTTCACTAGTGGCTTCTCTTAAGATAGCATAAGTATTACGGTGGGTGAACAAATTACTGTCGAGCAATTGATAGAAAAGTGCATAGTTATGAGAATATCTAGGCATGATCATGTATATAGGCATCACGTCCGCAACAAGTAGACCGACTCCTGCCTACATCTACTACTATTATTCCATACATCGACCGCTGTCCAGCATGCATCTAGAGTATTAAGTTCATAAGAACAGAGTAACGCATTAAGCAAGATGACATGATGTAGAGGGATAAGAACAGAGTATTAAGTTCATAAGAACAGAACAGCGTACAATTCCAACTAAAACAAACACATATTTGCAATAAACCAGCAGCATTACACATCATTATTGATCCAAGATTTATAATAAACCAGCGGCATTAGAGCACATCATGTAAGAGCATACATATTGTCATGGCTTTTCATGCCTTCAATTAAAACACCTACACTTCTTGCCAAGTCACTTACTCCCACCTACTACAAACACAGTTACAAGCAAACCAAAATGCATAAAAACACCAAACAGTGGCATCCTATCTCTCCAAATGATCCGCTCCCTCTGCATCCTTGCAAGCATCTTCATGATAGCAAATCCGCGGGGAAAAAGTCAACTTAGCGTGTACTCCCTCTATCAACTATCCAGAGTATATTTTATCCATTGCCCTGGCCATGTTCAAGAAACACTAAATTAAGAATATTTTTCTACTCTAAATACAGGAGGCATCGGACAGAAACAAAAGATGAGCAATATCATATGAGCAGAATAAAAAGGAGTTTGGACCATAGCATGGTTAACAATAAAATATAGTGCTCTAACAAAAGCAAGAGTGCAACACGTTGCCTTGTTCCCCCTTCAAATATCAACACACTAAAAAGGCAATAAGCACAAACATATAATTTTGGACTACAGTAAAAATCAGTTGCAGAATGTCAGAAAGATTATATTGTTAAAGTATTCCATTTTCAGATGTTAGAATAGGATATTACAAAAGCAAAATATATGAAGATCAAATACTGAAGCAGCTACAATGCCTGAATTGGCCTTTTATAGCAGGTGAGAAGCACACACTAAAACATTAACAACCAAGCACATCATATCTTTTGAAACTACCAAAATGGCACGACAACAACACTTCCTTTTAAATAGTTTTAGAAGACATGCATTTAATGGTAGCCACAACAGTATGCATCTAGATGCCCCTTTAACATAACATAATTCTAGATATAGTGCATGCACAAGAAGAGTACACACCAGTACGACCGCTCTGAACGAGCTGCTGATGATGAAAAGGAGACCACCAAAAGCTTTAAGAAACATGGTAAAGGCAATGACAGACTTGATCTGTAAACAAACAGAACAAAATCCATAAAAACAGGAACTAGGTGATGTATCCTTAAAAAGGGAACAATGATGTACAATGGGGCAAGCAACCAGAAAGTATCCATACGTTCTAAAAGAGACGCCGTTCATGCCGATACGCTAGACCTGGAAGCTTCTGGACTGGATGGGGTTCGTCACAGGAGCCTGATCTGAAACCATGCTCATGTCATCCCCGCGCGTCTCCACATCTATGAATTGCCACGGCGGGTCAACATCTACCCTACACCAGCGAGATCTACCGCAACAGGACAGACCGAGGCGCTGATACGTCTCCAACATATCTATAATTTCTGATTGCTCCATGCTACTTTATCTACTGTTTTGGACTATATTGGGCTTTATTTTCCACTTTTATATTGTTTTTGGGACTAACCTATTAACCGGATGCCCAGCCCAAGATTGTTGTTTTTTGCCTATTTCAGTATTTTGAAGAAACAGAATATCAAACGGAGTCCAAACGAAATAAAACCTTCAGGAACGTGATTTTCTCACCGAACGTGATCCAGGAGACTTGGACCCTACTCCAAGAAGTGCCAGAGGAGGTCACGAGGCTGGAGGGCGTGCCCCCCTGGGCGCGCCCCTGCCTCGCGGCCCCCCTGTTACTCCACCGACGTACTCCTTCCTCATATATATACCTACGTACCCCCGTCAGATCAAATATGGAGCCAAAAACCTAATTCCACCACCGCAACCTTCTGTATCCGTGAGATCCCATCTTGGGGCCTGTTCCGGAGCTCCGTCAGAGAGGGCATCCACCACGGAGGGCTTCTACATCAACACCATAGGCTCTCCGATGAAGTGTGAGTAGTTTACTTCAGACCTTCGGGTCCATAGCTAGTAGCTAGATGGCTTCTTCTCTCTTTTTGGATCTCAATACAATGTTCTCCCCCTCTCTTGTGGAGATCTATTCGATGTAATCTTCTTTTTGTGGTGTGTTTGTTGAGACCGATGAATTGTGGGTTTATGATCCAGCTTATCTATGAATAATATTTGATTCTTCTCTGAATTCTTTTATGTATGATTGAGTTATCTTTGCAAGTCTCTTTGAATTATCCGTTTGGTTTGGCCAACTAGATTGGTAGTTCTTGCAATGGGAGAAGTGTTTAGCTTTGGGTTCAATCTTGCGGTGTCCTTACCCAGTGACAGAAAGGGTTGCAAGGCACGTATTGTATTGTTGCCATCGAGGATAACAAGATGTTTTTTTATCATATTGCATGAATTTATCCCTCTACATCATGTCATCTTGCTTAATGTGTTACTCTATTTTTAACTTAATACTCTAGATGCATGCTGGATAGCGGTTGACGATTGGAGTAATAGTAGCAGATGCAGAATCGTTTCGATCTACTTGTCTTGGACGTGATGCCTATATACATGATCATACCTAGATAACCTCATAATTATTCGCTTTTCTATCAATTGCTCAACAGTAATTTGTTCACCCACCGTAGAATACTTATGCTCTTGAGAGAAGCCACTAGTGAAACCTATGGCCCCCGGGTCTATTCTCATCATATCAATCTCCATTACTTTATTACTTGCTTTGTTTTTACTTTGCCTTTTACTTTTCACTTTGCATCTCTATATCAAAAATACCAAAAATATTATTTACCATCTCTATCATATCTCACCCTCGTAAGTGACCGTGAAGGGATTGACAACCCCTAATCGCGTTGGTTGCGAGTAGCTATCGTTTTTTGTAGGTACGAGGGACTCGTGCGTGATCTCCTACTGGATTGATACCTTGGTTCTCAAAAACTGAGGGAAATACTTACGCTTCTTTACTGCATCATCCTTTCCTCTTCGGGGAAATCCAACACAGTGCTCAAGAGGTAGCAAGAAGAATTTCTGGCGCCATTGCCGGGGAGTTTGCGCAAAATTCAACCATACCAAGTACCCATCACAATCCCTATCTCTTGCATTACACTATTTGCCTCTCATTTTCCTCTCCCCCACTTCACCCTTGCCGTTTTATTCGCCCTCTCTTTCCCAATCTCCTCCTCTCTTTCCCTTTCGCCTTTTTCTTGTTTGCCTTTTTGTTTATCGCTATGTCTGAAACTGGGGAGATTATCGTCGATATGGACAATAATAATAACATAGAAAATCCCGAGGCTCCGGCCGATGAACCCCCTATCTTGCATACTAAAAAGTTTCGAATTGGTAGTGGTAACATTATTGGCAAAGTGTTATTCAAGATTTCTTTACTTGTACCGGTGCTTTACCTTCCTTGGGTTGTTCTATCCTTCATAGAACTAGTAGTCTTGTAGATGCTATCTCTATGCTTGTAGTTGAACTTGAAAGACAATTTATGCATATGCATCCTTGCATACAAAGAATTTTTCTAGAATTTCTAATATTGAGCATTCTTCTATTAAGCGCACTGTTACTATCTTTTTGGCTCATGAGTTTAGATTTATCATTAGAGAAGCCAAAGAAATCTTTGCGCACTATAGGGTGGACGCCGATCGTCCTCCCATAGAAGCGATCCTTTATGATCAAGAGGAATTTAGATGTTTTCAATCTTCCGACTATGTCGCTTTTAATGAAAACCTTAGAAAAAAGGTTCCTACCAAAGTCTTGATTGATTGCATTAACGAACTTAATAATGATTTTGCTCTTCGAAACGATGAGCTAGGATACTCTCTTGAGTATAGGCTCACAAAATTTTGCCAAAGAATACTTTTAGTGATGAAATAGTTGTGCACTATGAAGGGCCGAAGGAGGAACCTATTCCTCCCTTTATTGATCTTGGGGACCTTTGTCCCACCAAATTTAGCCCTTTTGATTACTTTTGCTTGCCTCAAAGAAAGCTTGCTGCCGAACGTAGAGAATATGAGATGAGTTTTCAAGATCTATCTTATTATTATGGCACTCATTAGATCTATCCTTGCTTTTATGCCTAGCTAAGGGCGTTAAACGATAGCGCTTGTTGGGAGGCAACCCAATTTTATTTTGTGTTTTTTGTTTTAGCTTCTGTTTAGGAATAAATAATCCATCTACTTTCTGTTTAGATGTGGTTTTATTTTTTAATTAGTGTTTGTGCCAAGTAGAACCTATAGGATAAGCTATGATGATAGTTGATTTGATTCTGCTGAAAAACAGAAACTTTGCGCTCACGAGAAAAATTCCATAAATCACAGAAACGTGCTTTTGCATTGATTCTTTTTGCTTCTGATCAATAAACAAAATGGTCCAGTACTTCATATTTTGGTAGAATTTTTAGAGTTCCAGAAGTTTGCGTTAGTTACAGATTGCTACAGACTGTTCTGTTTTTGACAGATTCTGTTTTTCGTGTGTTGTTTGCTTATTTCAATGCATCTATGGATAATAAATTAGTTTATAAAACATAAGGAAGTTGGAATACAGTGGGTTTAAAACCAATATAAATAAATAATGAGTTCATTACAGTACCTTAAAGTAGTCTTTTGTTTTCTTTCACTAACGGAGCTCACGAGATTTCTATTGAGTTTTGTGTTCTGAAGTTTTCAAGTTTTGGGTGAATTCTTTTGATGGATTATGGAACAAAGAGTGGAAAGAGCCTAAGCTTGGGGATGCCCATGGCACCCCCAAGATAATCCAAGGACACCAAAAAGTCAAAGCCTGGGGATGCCCCGGAAGGCATCCCCTCTTTTGTCTACTTCCATCGGTAATTTACTTGGAGCTATATTTTTATTCACCACATGTTATGTGTTTTGCTTTGAGCATCTTGTATTATTTGCGTCTTTGCTTGTTAGTTTACCACAATCATCCTTTCTGTACACACCTTTTGAGAGAGCCATACATGATTTGGAATTTGCTAGAATACTCTATATGCTTCACTTATATCTTTTGAGCTTGATAGTTTTGCTCATAGTGCTTCACTTATACCTTTTTGAGCGTGATAATTTTTGCTCTAGTACTTCACTTAGATCTTTTAGAGCACGGTGGTGGATTTGTTTTAAAGAAACTATTGATCTCTCATGCTTAACTTAGATTATTTTGAGAGTTGTTAATAGCATGGTAATTTGCTTAAAGATAATATACTTGGTATTCAAGATATGTGAAACTTTCTTTTGAGTGCGTTGAATACTAAGATAAGTTTGATGCTTGATAATTTTTTTGATATATGGAGGTGATAATATTAAAGCAATGCTAGTTGGGGTGATTATGAATTTAAAGAATTCTTGTGTTGAAGTTTGTGATTCCCGTAGCATGCACGTATGGTGAACCGCTTTGTGATGAAGTCGGAGCACAATTTTATTTATTGATTGTCTTCCTTATGAGTGGCAGTCGGGGACGAGCGATGGTATTTTCCTACCAATCTATCCCCCTAGGAGTATGCGTTTAGTGCTTTGGTTTTTGATGACTTCTAAATTTTTGCAACAAGTGCATGAGTTCTTTTGATTAATGTTGAGTCCATGGATTATACGCACTCTCACCCTTCCACCATTGCAAGCCTCTCTAATACCGCACACTTTTCGCCGGTATCATACACCCACCATATACCTTCCTCAAAACAGCCACCATACCTACCTATCATGGCATTTCCATAGCCATTCCGAGATATATTGGCATGCAACTTTCCACCGTTCCGCTCATATGACACACATTACTTTTTTCATATTGCTTTTTGCATGAACATGTAGTTGACATTGTATTTGTGGCAAAGCCGCCGTTCATAATTCTTTCATACATGTCACTCTTGATTCATTGCATATCCCGGTACACCGTCGGAGGCATTCATATAGAGTCATATTTTGTTCTAAGTATCGAGTTGTAATTGTTGAGTTGTAAGAAAAATAAAAGTGTGATGATCCTCATTATTAGAGCATTGTCCCAGTGAGGAAATGATGATGGAGACTATGATTCGCCCATAAGTCGGGATGAGACTCCGGACTTTGTGAAAAATAAAAGAGGCCAAAGAAGCCCAAATAAATAAAAGAGGCCAAAGAAGCCCAAATAAATAAAAGAGGCCAAAGAAGCCCACCAAAATAAATAAAAAATATGAGAGAAAAAGAGAGAAGGGACAATGCTACTATCCCTTTTCCACACTTGTGCTTCAAAATAGCACCATGATCTTCATGAGAGAGAGTCTCATATGTTGTCACTTTCATATACTAGTGGGAATTTTTCATTATAGAACTTGGCTTGTATATTCCAATGATGGGCTTCCTCAAAAGTGCCCTAGGTCTTCGTGAGCAAGCAAGTTGGATGCACACCCACTTAGTTTCTTTTGTTGAGCTTTCATATACTTATAGCTCTAGTGCATCCGTTGCATGGCAATCCCTACTCACTCGCATCGATATCTATTGATGGGCATCTCCATAGCCCATTGATATGCCTAGTTGATGTGAGACTATCTTCTCCTTTTTGTCTTCTCCACAACCACCATTCTATTCCACCTATAGTGCTATGTCCATGGCTCACGCTCATGTATTGCGTGAAAGTTGAAAAAGTTTGAGATTACTAAAGTATGAAACAATTGCTTGGCTCATCATCGGGGTTCTGCATGATTAAATACTTTGTGTGATGAAGATAGAGCTTAGCCAGACTATATGTTTTTGTAGGGATAACTTTCTTTATCCATGCTATTTTGAGACGATATGATTGCTTTAATTTGTATGCTTGAAGTATTATTACCTATATGTTAATATGAACTTTTGTCTTGAATCTTTCGGATCTGAATATTCATATCACAATTAAGAAGATTTACATTGAAATTATGCCAAAGTATCACTTCGCATCAAAAATTCTTTTTTATCATTTACCTACTCGAGGACGAGCAGGAATTAAGCTTGGGGATGCTTGATACGTCTCCAACGTATCTATAATTTTTGATTGCTCCATGCTACTTTATCTACTGTTTTGGACTATATTGGGCTTTATTTTCCACTTTTATATTATTTTTGGGACTAACCTATTAACCGGAGGCCCAGCCCAGAATTGCTGTTTTTTGCCTATTTCAGTATTTCGAAGAAACAAAATATCAAACGGAGTCCAAACGGAATAAAAACCTTCGGGAATGTGATTTTCTCACCGAATGTGATCCAGGAGACTTGGACACTACTCCAAGAAGTGCCAGAGGAGGTCATGAGGGTGGAGGGCGCCCCCCTGGGTGTGCCCCCTGCCTCGTGGGCCCCCTGTTGCTCCACCGACGTACTCCTTCCCCCTATATATACCTACGTACCCCCGTCAGATCAAATACGAAGCCAAAAACCTAATTCCACCGCCGAAACCTTTTGTATCCGCGAGATCCCATCTTGGGGCCTGTTGCGGAGCTCCGCCGGAGAGGGCATCCACCACGGAGAGCTTCTACATCAACACCATAGCCTCTTCGATGAAGTGTGAGTAGTTTACTTCAGACCTTTGGGTCCATAGCTAGTAGCTAGATGGCTTCTTCTCACTTTTTGGATCTCAATACAATGTTCTCCCCCTCTCTTGTGGAGATCTATTCGATGTAATCTTCTTATTGCGGTGTGTTTGTTGAGACCAATGAATTGTGGGTTTATGATCCAGCTTATCTATGAATAATATTTGATTCTTCTCTGAATTCTTTTATGTATGATTGAGTTATCTTTGCAAGTCTGTTTGAATTATCCGTTTGGTTTGGCCAACTAGATTGGTAGTTCTTGCAATGGGAGAAGTGTTTAGCTTTGGGTTCAATCTTGTGGTGTCCTTACCCAGTGACAGAAAGGGTTGCAAGGCACGTATTGTATTGTTGCCATCAAGGATAACAAGATGGGGTTTTTATCATATTGCATGAATTTATCCCTCTACATCATGTCATCTTGCTTAAGGCGTTACTCTATTTTTAACTTAATACTCTAGATGCATGCTGGATAGCGGTCGATGAGTGGAGTAATAGTAGTAGATGCGGAATCGTTTCGATCTACTTGTCTTGGACGTGATGCCTATATACATGATCATACCTAGATAACCTCATAATTATTCGCTTTTCTATCAATTGCTCAACAGTAATTTGTTCACCCACCGTAGAATACTTATGCTCTTGAGAGAAGCCACTAGTGAAACCTATGCCCCCCGGGTCTATTCTCATCATATCAATCTCCACTACTTTATTACTTGCTTTGTTTTTACTTTGCCTTTTACTTTTCACTTTGCATCTCTATATCAAAAATACCAAAAATATTATTTATCATCTCTATCGGATCTCACCCTCGTAAGTGACCGTGAAGGAATTGACAACCCTTAATCGCGTTGGTTGCGAGTAGCTATCGTTTTGTGTAGGTACGAGGGACTCGTGCGTGATCTCCTACTGGATTGATACCTTGGTTCTCAAAAACTGAGGGAAATACTTACGCTACTTTACTGCATCATCCTTTCCTCTCTGGGGAAATCCAACGCAGTGCTCAAGAGGTAGGAGGCGCCGCCCGGCCGGATCTCACCACATTAGGCACATTTGAGTAAACATGCCAACAGAATGAGTGAAACAGCAGAACGAAATTCAGTAAACAGAAATGCTACTATAATCCGTGAATGTGCATTTCCAAAACTAAAATAATATAGTGAAATATCACCTGGATAACAGGTTTATTTTCTATCCAAGGCCTAACTGCAGCATAAAAGTTAGGCCGTGGTCAATTTTAAGTAAAATCAAGTTTCAGTTTCAGGCTTTAATGAGCTGGTCATAATATTCAGGAAAAAGGAAGACAACGGCCATCATGATGACAAGGCTAAATATCCTTCAGATTCCAATACAGTGATCACCAGATGAACAAGGCTCGGCATCCTTTGTGCCTGATAATTTAGAAACAGTAATACACCTGAACGGAGGGATGGAAAGTATGATGATTAGAGCAGGTTCTCAAGAATTTAGCGCCGCACCCATAAGTGATGTCACTATAATAATTACAGGCAGACAATGATTGAGTAGTGTAGATGAATTATAAAAAGGGATACACCTCCTTAAGTTACTTTCTCAAACTAAATTATATAGATATAGAAATATAATGTACAGTAGAACATATTGTATTGTCAAAGCAACCAGAACCTTGTAAAAGTTTCTGTTCAAAAGCTAAATCACTTACACCACTGTGAATATATTTCAAGGAAAACCCTTGATTTGGAAGTTTCAAATAAAAGAAAGGTCCCATTCCATTTGGATACTATTGATTAAAGCTTACATAATGATATATTGGTGGCTAAGAGATCAATCCATTGCTTAAATCTAAGAAAATAAACAGGGACAAAAGTGGGGATAATAATTTCTGTTTTGGATATGATTGATTACAGCTTATGGAATCAGAGAGACCACTGCATCCCATGAGGCAATGAAGTTCAGAGAAGAGATCTAACTAGAGCCTCACATTTTTATCATACGTGATGAAAAGTTAAGCAAGATAGCTATATATATTATTGGTGGAGCCAGGATCAAGGAAGCCGGGCTAAATGTTCATTGCTTATAACTAACCAGAAAAGTATCCCATATCACAGAATAAACAACTATAGCTCACTTGCACAGCTATGTAGAACCAGAAATCAAAATAGATAAACATGACCAAAATTACAAATAGTAGTACAAGACAATATTATTCAGACTGAGTTGACCATGAGGTTTCAGGTTCTAATTGGTTGGTTTCAGATTCTGCAGCAAACCATGGCGATGCTCATGTCTCCAATGCGCGGGCCGCCGCATCGGCGTGGGGAGAAAACCACCACAGATTTTTTCAAGGAAACCACACACTGATAAAATCTTTAGTTCAGAACACAAGATGAACGGTTGACTTGAATTCATCCAAGTTCAGAACATGGATACATATAGCTTTGCTTGTAGCAGTTATTGAAGGTGATGAGCTAATCTAATAGTACAACACTGAATCAATGCATACACTTGAGTTGAGATGCACTCATCCTTCAACTTTTACAGTGGACACAAAGGAAAAAGTTTGCAGTACACGAATTCGAATGAATAACATTCACCTTGCTCTTTCTTGGATAGCCCGAGGACCTGCTACCAGACTGTACGGGACCGTGTCTAGTGGCGCGCCAGCGCTCTGCCCGGCCGCGCCGTTTGCGGTAGGGTCCAGAGCTGAAGGCTGGCGCCGCGCTGGGTGTATTGGGCTGGCTTCAGATGCATCATTTATGGGTTGTATGATTAATTAGTGACTAGTAAGAGATCACTGCATCACCAACAATCTTAGCCCCCTCCATTGCAACTAAAGACAGTATACCTGTCGGGGTTGGGGCAGTCCCAGCGCAGCTCGACCTGCCTGGGCCGCCTCTCCGAAGCCCTCCTCTCGTCTTCCTCCTCCTCCTCATCGTCTTCCTCCTCCTCCTCCCGGGGCCGGCCGTTTTTGTGCCCCCTCGGGGCCCCGCGCTCCTCCTCCTCATCTGCGTAGTTGGCGAGCCCCAGCAGCGAGGCGCCCTCCGACTCGTCCGCCGTGCGTGGGCGCTTCTCATCGGCCGCCGCAGGATCCTCCCCCTCCTCGCGCTCGCGCTTCCGCGCGGGGGACTGGTGCTCCTCCTTGTCCACGCCCATCGCCAGCCGCCGGGAGGAAGGAGGAGAGAGGAGGGGCGGGCGGAGGTGGAAGGGGAAGGGAGGCGGAGGAGGAGGAGGTGGGGTGTTGCGCGCGGCTAGTGCTCGCTGGAATCGGCCGGCGTGGGTGGGGGCGGCGGCGAGGAGACCGTGGGGAGAGGAGCCGGGTGGGGTGGACCGAGGAGATCGTGCAGAGTCAGAGTTTTTTTAGGGATGAGAGAGAGAGAGTGGTGGGTGGGAGTGGATCGGGCCGGGGTGGATGATGTAGTACTGGACACGGTTAGTAGTAGCGTGGGGGACTTACCTGCGCTATAGCTACCAACTTAGTAGTAGGACGGGTTTTATACCCCTCGCTACTACTATGGCCTGTTCCGTGGGTATGATGAAGATCATTTAATAGTAGCGCGGGTTTATACCCCTCGCTACTACTATCAACTTAGTAGTAGCGCGGCTTTTATACCCCACGCTACTACTAATTAGCAGTAGCGCCCGTTTTTAGACCGCGCTACTGATAAACTTCTGTGTATAAGGTTTTCCCTAGTAGTGCCCATCTTTTTATCCTCGATGGCAACAATACAATACGTGCCTTGCTGCCCCTGCAGTCACTAGGAAAGGACATCGCAAGATTGAACCCAAAGCTAAGCACTTCTCCCATTGCAAGAAACATCAATCTAGTGGGCCAAACCAAACTGATAATTCGAAGAGACTTGCAAAGATAACCAATCATACATAAAAGAATTCAGAGGAGATTCAAATATTTCTCATAGATAAACTTGATCATAAACTCACAATTCACAGGATCTCGACAACCACACCGCAAAAAGAGTTACATCGAATAGATCTCCAAGAAGATCGAGGAGAACTTTGTATTGAGATTCAAAGAGAGAGAAGAAGCCATCTAGCTAATAACTATGGACCCGAAGGTCTGTGGTAAACTACTCACAACTCATCAGAGAGGCCTTGGCGATGATGTAGAAGCCCTCCATGATTGGTTCCCCCTCCAGTGAAGCGCCGGAAAAGGCTCCAAGATGGGATCTCACGGGTACAGAAGATTGCGGCGGTGGAAATAGGTTTTCCTGGTGCTCGTGGATGATTTCAGCGTACGTAGATGTATATAGGCGAAGGAGGTCAGTTAGGGGAGCCACGAGGGGCCCACGAGGGTGGGGGGCGCGCCCACCCCCCTAGGGCGTGCCCTCCTACCTCTTGGCCGCCTCGGCTGCTTCTTGACGTCCACTCCAAGTCTCCTAGATTACATTCGTTCCAAAAAGATATCTCCCGAAGGTTTCATTCCATTTGGACTCCGTTTGATATTCCTTTCCTTCGAAACACTGAAATAGGCAAAAAAACAGCAATTTGGGCTGAGCCTCCAATTAATAGGTTAGTCCCAAAAATGATATAAAAGTGTATAGTAAAGCCCATAAACATCCAAAACGGGTAATATAATAGCATGGAACAATCAAAAATTATAGATACGTTGGAGACGTATCATGGAACTGTTCTCAGAAGCTGAAGTAGAGCAAGCACGCGAAGACGCAATTGAGCTCCTAGAGGAAGAGCGTGAGATGGCTTTGGTTCGGTAGACTATCTATCAGCAAGATCTGTGTCGATTCCATGCTCGCAACGTCAGAGGTCGAGCATTTCAGGAAGGAGACCTTGTGCTCCGGGTGGTTCAGAAACGACCTCACAAGCTCGCTCCAGCCTGGGAAGATCCCTTCATCATCACCAAGGTGCTTCACAATGGAGCGTACCACATTTACAACGTAGCCAAGAAAATGGATGAACCACGCGCATGGAACGCAGACTTGCTTCATCCTTTCTATACCTAAAATCACTCGACCCGACGAGTTGTAATAAAAGCACTTCAGTTTGTTTTCCAAAGACAAGATTTTTACAGTATCTTAATGACTGGTTCCTCATAATCACTTGTGTCCAAATCCCCCAGTGGGTGACTTAGTCGTGAACCTGATTCGCCTAAGTTAAAAACACTCTGAGTGGAGAGCAATCCTCCCACTCGGGGCTTAGCAGCGACCCTGAAATCGCCTAAGTTAAAAAAATTCCGAGTGGAGAGCAATCCTCCCACTCAGGGGCTTAGCTGCGACCCCGAAATCGCCTAAGTTAAAAAACATTCTGAGTGGAGAGCAATCCTCCCACTCGGAGGCTTAGCTGCGACCCCGAAATCGCCTAAG
>NC_041391.1:66129664-66153653 GCF_002162155.2 Triticum dicoccoides | reverse complement strand
CCACTCAGAGGCTTAGCTTGGACCCCGAAATCGCCTAAGTTAAAAACATTCCGAGTGGAGAGCAATCCTCCCACTCGGGGGCTTAGCTGCGACCCCAAAATCGCCTAAGTTAAAAATATTCCGAGTGGAGAGCAATCCTCCCACTCAGGGGCTTAGCTACGACCCCGAAATCGCCTAAGTTAAAAACATTTCGAGTGGAGAGCAATCCTCCCACTCGGGGACTTAGCTGCGACCCCGAAATCGCCTAGGTCACAAATATCGTTTGAGCTACGCCACAAATACAACGTACGCTCCATCCCTATTTACAAGGATGACGAGGTGTCGATTGAACACCACGTCTGAGCTGCGTCACAAGTACAATGTACCATCCCGGTCCGCAAGGATGACGAGGTGTCGATTGAACACCACGTCTGAGCTGCGTCACAAGTACAATGTACCATCCCGGTCCGCAAGGATGACGAGGTGTCGACTGAACACCACGTATGAGCTGCGTCACAAGTACAATGTACCATCTAGATCTGCAAGGACGACGAGGTGTCGATTGAACACCACGTCTGAGCTGCGCCACAAGTACAATGTACCATCCCGATCCGCAAGGACGATGATGTGTCGATTGGACGCCGCGTCTGAGCTCCATCACAAGTATAATGTACATTTCACTCGACAAAAGGTGAGAAGATCAAGTTTATTCAGAATCAAAAGACAGTTAGAAATAGTTCAAAACCAGAACAAAAGCCATGATATTCAAAGAAATTCAAGTTCGGATAAATCCCGCAAAAGTTTGGGACCGCAGCAGGCAGAAGTACTCAAGCATCAAGCCTGAAAGAGTTTAACGGTTACATAATCACTCGGCATTCCGAGGCAAATAAAGGTGAGGCATAATGTTTTGATCACTCGCCAGGAGAAGGACTTGCTGGATCGCAGAAACTGTCAAGGTCAATGTTGTCTGCAATGCGAGTGGCGGCGTCAAGGAAAGTGTCCATGAAGGACTAGAAATTGTGCTTTTTGGTGTTCGCAACCTTGAGTTCCGCCAGCTTGTCTTCTCTGACATCCTTGCAGTGCACCCGGACCAATGACAGGGCAACGTCAGCGCCGCAGTGAGCAGATAATTTCTTCTGTTTTGCACTCAGTCAGGTATTTGATTCAGTCGAGCCATCAGAGACTCGAGATCCTGTGAGAGTTTTGCTTGAGGCCAGAGTTCAGCATCAACCTGAGTCATCACCGCCTTTAGTCATGCAAGATAATCCACAGTGCTGTCCATGTGTGACTCCAACCGCAACACATCCATTGCAACATCATCCTTCATAGGACAATTTATGGGGTTGAGACCCGTCTCGACCCGCCCGGTTTCTGCTTCAAAGTCTTGACAAAGTTCTGCACAGTCGTAAAAAACAGTGAGTCGATAGTTTGACAAGACATGTTAGTCGACGTCAACAAATCAGTCGAGCAAGAATACCTTCAAGCTTCAAGACCAACTTTGCAGCAAGCTGCCCCAGATAAGACTCTAGCTCGCCCTTCTTGGCCTTGAGGTTTTCAACTTTGTCGGTCAAGCTGTCCTTGTCTTTCTTCAGTTGCTCGACCTCCCGATTAGCTTCAGAGATGGCGATCTTCAACTTGGAGTTCTCTTCTTCCAACTTGCCGACTGAAGCCAGCTTTTTGTCTGCGAGCGTTGTTTTCTCTCGCGCCTCCTTCTAGGCCGCAGCAAGGTCCTGATCCTTCTTCTCTAGAGCCTGCTTCATTTTCTCTAAAGAAATAACATTCTTCAGACGAGCTTGAAGTTGACGGTTTCCACTATGCACATCTATTCGATTGAAATCACTCGGTTCAAAGAGACTAAAAAATGGAGAAGATCAGGTCACAAGGTGGACAGTCGACGATTGGTTACCTCCCATGATAGCTGCCTTGTCCTGAGCATTCTTGAGGTTCTTCTTGGCCAGTTCTAGATCAAGGTTGAGGCCGACTTTCTTCTTATTCAGTTCAGAAAGTTGAGCCCCAAGATTACAAGACCTCTGCAGTCAGCAAATAAGATATGTCAGTTGACAGAAACAAGAGTCAATCACAGTGAAAGTTGCTCTAAGACTACCGCTGAATTAAACATTCAACAGTAGTCTCAGGGACTACACCCAGTGGGTGCACTTAGCGTGCCCGCACTGGTCCGGTTTTACACTCGACATGGTTTGCCTAGCGTGAGTTAAAAAAGAGTGGAGATTCTCAAACCCTAGCCGACTACCAATAGTCGACCGTGGTCTCGGGGACTACACCCAGTGGGTGCACTCTATGTGCCCCCACTGGTTCGAAAAAACACTTGACTCAACCTAGTTGACTCAAGTGGAAGAACTATAAAGTTCTAAGACAGAAACACCCTAGTGGGTGATTGGATGTGAAACACAGACCCATGATAGATGCACATAATAGGTTCCAAAACTCTCATCCAAGAGCACCATATGGGCAACGAGGCAACAATAGCAACAATCATTTTTCAAAGAGACCAGTCGGGAATCAACTAACCTTGACGTTGGTTTGTAGAGTGGTGCTGGCACTATAAGCTACCTGACTGGCCACATGCACCATCTTCATCTGCTCCATCACGAGATTTACCTACAGAAGAGCCTCCCTGGTAGCACTTGGTGAGTCATCTGGAGTCTGGTATGCAGTAAAGAGTGATGAGGGCAATGCAGTCGAAACAGCCACAGGGTCAGATGCATGGAGTTGTACTGGAGCGGCAGAGGTCTGAGAAGTCGACCCTGATGGACGGTTAGTCGACAGCGGATTGGCAAAGGTAACATTGGTCCGAGCCAGATCCCCGGATCGTCGGACCACTATTTGAAGCACTGGTGCCGACTGAAGGACCTGACCCTCGGGCGCTTTCCCGCTTGACGCTCTGCCTCTCCTCCTCCTCTCTCTCAGAGGCACCTCTTCTTCATCATCTGGAAGCTCAATGACGTCTCGTGGATTTGCAGCAAAAAGTAACCTTAGAAATTCAATCGGTCAACAATTCAATCGGCAGAATCAATTCAAGTCGAATGGAACATACTAGATTTGGAGGTGGCCGCGTCATCGGTTTCCTCATCACTTGGGGCCCTGTCAATATCCATGTCAGTCGCGGCAGAGGTTGGGTTGGAAAATTTTACAATCCATTCGGTCAGAACAGAAGTATCAGTCGGTGGAAGAAAACGCAGAAAGAAAGAACACTCACCCAGAGCCGACAGGAACATCCATCTTGATCTTGGGCAAAGTCTTCCGAGCCTTTGAGGGGACGACCTTGGGCTGCTTGGTGACCTTCTCCGTCAGCTCAGGAGTCGAAGTCTGAGTGTGCTTATGTGCTTGAGTGCTCGGAGCCACGGTCTTGCCACACCCGCCCGATGGATCATGGAGTAGCTTGGATCGACGTTCCGTGCGAGGCGGTGAGCCGACTATCTTGTCGTCGTCCGACTCATCGCTTTCCTCCTCGTCCTTGTCTTCTGGAGATTGCAAATCACTGCTTTCCTCTGCGCTGTCCTCTCCCTCCCGATCTTGCTCCAGAGCTTGTTCACCATTGGGCATCGAGTACATCTCAGTGTAAACCTACAAGACAAGAAGTCAAGTGAATATCAGTCGGAATGGAAGACAGTCACAAAATGTATCGAAATACAGTCGGTAGCAGAGACCAAACCTTATATGGATGGTTGTTGTCACTGAATGGGTCGACTCTCCTGGCTCCCCTGGGGTTGTCCTTGTTTCCTGTAATACACTTCAGCCACAGGGCCACTGTCTTGGTCGAAACCTCCTCTGGATGAACCCGAGCGGTGTCATTGGCTCCACAGTACATCCACATCGAGTGATCACGAGCCTGGAGCGGATGGATGCGTCGACTGAGAAACACCTCCAACAAGTCCATGCCAGTGACACCCTGATTGATCAATTGGACCACTCTCTCGACCAACATGTTTGTTTCCACACTCTCCGCAGCGATCACTTTCAGTGAAGAAGGTTGCTGGGTGCAATCTAAAGAAAAAGGGGGAAGTCTAGTCGACTGACCTGGAGTCGCAATGTCCTGGCAGTAGAACCAGGTCGACTGCCAGCCCCTGACCGACTCAGGAAGTGTCATGGAAGGGAAAGAACTCCTTTTCCTCTTCTGGATGCCCAAACCCCCACACATTTGGATAATGTGTGTTCTCTCATCACTCGTATTCGCCTTCTTCACCGACTGGGAACGAATTGTGAAGATGTGCTTGAAAAGACCCCAGTGCAGTCGACAACCCAGGAAGTTTTCGCACATGGACACAAACGCAACAAGGTACGTGATGGTGTTGGGAGAGAAGTGATGGAGTTGGGCTCCGAAGAAGTTCAAGAAACCCCGGAAAAAAGGGTGCGAGGGAAGGGAGAAACCACGGTCGACATGGGTGGCGAGCAGAACGCACTCACCCGGTCGCGGCTGACGTTCCATCTCCCCCTCCGGCAGCCTCGCAGCCCCGTTGGTGATTAGCTCGGACTGAGCCAGCTCCTCTAAATCTTCCAACCAGAGCAAGGACCGGATCCAATCGCCTTGGATTCAACCCTGCGGCAGCGCCGACTATGATAACGACCCCCGATTCATCTTCTTGCCTTTCACTGCTCCCGTCGCCTTCTTCGCACGTTCCAGTGCCACCATC
Organism: Triticum dicoccoides; assembly: GCF_002162155.2. Taxonomy (NCBI): domain Eukaryota; kingdom Viridiplantae; phylum Streptophyta; class Magnoliopsida; order Poales; family Poaceae; genus Triticum; species Triticum dicoccoides. The sequence goes on along the minus strand of NC_041391.1, from coordinate 66,149,022 downwards.
TTATCCTTCACCATGGCGACGGAGCGGCAGAATCGAGAGCGGAGGAGCAAGATGCGGTGGAGAAGTAGAGGAGAAAGAAGGAGAATGGACGCGCATAGTGCGAACGCCTCGGCCCCGTCGCCTTTTCAGGGCCCGCTTCTGAGTGGCTGACGCGTGGGCCCGAGTGATCCTGTCAAATCCTGCAATAGTCGCGCGCTGAATACGTGGCTAAAAAGGTGGCACAAAGATCGAGGCGCTCCTATCTATCCATCCCACTTACCACGGCACGCTCTGCCTCGCGCGCTTCCCCAAAATTTCAAATCCCATGAAATCCGGGATACACCATAATCAATCACGCCAAAGATTTCGCGTCAGAAATAACACTCGACGAGTGACGGTATAAATCCACTCAGCAACTTCTGAATCGATCAAGGCGACTGAAACGAAGCCGAAGTTCCAACACAGGCTTCCAGTTCAACATAGATACCTGTGAAGCTTAATAGTCGAAGCAAGACTAACTTCAACTTATTTTCACTCGGACCTTAATCCATTCGGGGGCTAATGATGATGATATAGACCTAGGGTAGAGTCATAGGCCCGACCTATACGCCCTACCCAAGGTCACTACCCTAGAAGCAAAGAAGCTCAAGAGACAACAAGGAGTGCCCAATGAAGGCGTCGAGTGCAATCCACTCGACCAATCAGTCACTTGGGTACCCCTCCTTCCTGATGTCACACGACCAGTCAGTCACTCGACCATACAAGAAATCAGTCGACCTACTAAAGACAAGGAGTCACTCAGATTTGCAACGGTCAGGCGTTCACTCTGTAGTCTTTAAGATCATTAAAAGCACTTTATGGATGGCATTATCATTAACACCCCATCTTTATGTACATTGAACTCTTGGTAACGGGGGATGGCCGGGGTCCTGGCGCACTCTATATAAGCCACCCCCCCTCCTTTGGAACAAGGGTTCGCACCCCCGGTAACACACACTCTCATAATCCAGTCGACCACCTCAGGGCACCGAGACGTAGGGCTTTTACCTCCTTCGAGAGGGGCCTGAACTCGTAAACACTTGCGTACAATCTCACCATAGCTAGGACCTTGCCTCCTCATTCGTATCCCCTATACTTAGTGTCAGACTTAGAACCACGACATCTGCCACTGCGCCTGAAGAATCTGAACCTGCCAGGGCAACTGACACAGTCGTGCCTGAAGAAAATGTGCCTCTTTCACCTGCTCCCCCTGCACAATCTTCACAGATGAAAACCACCCTCCTTCCTTCTGCATCAGAAGCATAGAAAACAAAGGCTGCCGAAAGGGCAACAGCTAAGAAGAGGAAAGCATCTGCCACCTCAGAGTCTTCAGCACCAAAGAAAATGAAGACTTTGACGAGCTCTTATGAAAACCCAATATATGTTGTCCCTGTTTCAAGCATGCCATCAAAGGAAATTGTTCCCTTTGGTGAGGATTATGAAATCACAAATAACTCAGAAGAGGATGATCCTTCTACTACTTCGACAGAGCAGTTGGATGAGGAAATTGAAGCTGACCATGCCATTTCGACTCCATTGGTATCATCGCCCATGCCTCAGTTCACAACTGAAGAGGCAGGTGTTGAGGAAGTTGATGAAGATGATGAAGACGTGGACATTGGGTGTTCCACTCCTATTATGAATGATGACTTCTGGGAAAGTCATCACCCCAATTCACCACTATTCACTCCTCTGCAACAAATTCCTTAGTCCCTGGTCCAGACAGAAGAATACAGGCTCTGAAGAACATCAAGCTTCACTTCACTCCATCCCCGAAGAAATTCCAGCCACTAGTGCTGATGAAATTGAGAAGAAGATAGCAGAAGAAACTGCTCCAGAGATTCCTCAGCCTGCTCCAAAGGCTGCGCGTGAAATGGTTGTGAATACTTCAACTATAAATCTTCAGCCCAAGCCACAGAATCCTCACTCCAAGAAGCAGAAGTTCAAGGCTGATGACTTCTTTGTTGAGCATCATTTCTTCTTAGATTTCAATCCTTATGATGCTGCTCGTCTTTGCTGCAAGCGCTTCTGGACTGCTTCACAGATGAACTTTTATTCCTCGTTGTTGTTTGACAAAGACAAAGTGTTTGACCATGAGCATCTTCCTCATGTGGATATGCAGTCACTTCCATGATTTACTCTAGTCCTCAGTGTTCTTCACGATGCAGGGCTGCTCAACTTTTGTGTCGACATCTACGATTGGAATGAAGAGCTAATTCTTTAATTCTATGCCACTCTGCATCTGACAGGCAATGTTGATGATGTAAATTCATGGGTTTTGGACTAGATGACTGACAATACTCATCACAAAGCTCCGGCCTCTGAATTACTTCATGTCGTCCCAGTCAGTCCGCCCACTGAAGGAGCTCTACAGCTTTATGAGGAACCTGAACTATCAAATCATATGATGCAAGTGTTGATGAAGCCTTTGAAGGCTGGTCAAGCGCCAAGGACAAATTTCCTCGTCAAGAAATTGTTGTATGTGCCAAGGACTATCTATCGCATCTTGGCCAAAACCCTCAGTCCGATCAAGGGCCACAACTCTGAAGAAGAAGAGGTTGTTGGCATCATGAAGAATCTGTTGTTCAACCTCATGCATGGTATTCCAATCAACTATCATGATTTCTTCATGAGGACTTTGGCCAATGCTGCTTTGTGACTATTTGAATTGAAGCCTTATGCTCCCTGGATCATGAAATTCATCAGATCAAGGACTTCAATTCACTACGAGGCTGATTTGCAAAATCATCTCAGCTATTTGCCCCTGATCGAAGTCCTCAAACAGACTATTTCCCTAGCAGATGAGAAGGGCAAGGCTGCAGTTATTGATGAAGGCACTCGTCCTTTGGATGGACAGTTTCGAAAGGCAGCATCCTACTCCACAAATGATGACTCTGCCACACATGATACTGTTGGAAATGATTCAAAGCATAATCCTCAAGCACAGCTCCGCGTGTGATGACTGATCGTGAGCTGCTTCTAAGTCTTCATCAGAAGGTTGATAGAAATCACAAGTGGGTCAAGCGTCAGTTTGGTGCTATTCTTCACAACATGACAGTCACTCAAAATATTGTGAAGACGAATCACTATTATCTACATCAAGTCTTCGACCGCACCTAGGATATTCTTTCACATGTCTACTGATACGTCTCCAACGTATCTATAATTTTTGATTGTTCCATGCTATTATATTACCAGTTTTGGATGCATATGGGCTTTATTTTACACATTTATATCATTTTTGGGACTAACCTACTAACCGAAGGCCCAGCCCGTATTGTTGCTTTTTTGCCTATTTCAGTACTTCAAAGAAAATGAATATCAAACGGAGTCCAAACGGAATGAAACCTTCGGGAGCGTGATTTTTGGAATGAATGAGATCCAGAGGACTTGGAGTGCAAGTGAAGAAGCAGCCGAGGCATCCACGAGGGTGGGGGGCGTGCCCACCCCTACAGGGCACGCCCCCTGTCTCGTGGGCCCCTCGGGCGGCCACTGATGTACTTCTTCATCCTATATAAGCCTACATACCCCGAAAACATCCAGGGAGCCACCGAAGAAATATTTCCACCACCGTAACCTTCTGTATCCACGGATCTCATCTTAGAGCTGTCGCCGGTGTTCTGCCGGAGGGGAATCCACCATGGAGGGCTTCTACATCAACACGATAGCCCCTCCGATGAGTTGTGATTAGTTTACTACAGACCTTCGGGTTCATAGTTATTAGGTAGTTGGCTTCTTCTCTCTTTTTGGATCTCAATACAATGATCTCCCCCTCTCTTGTGGGGGTCAATTCGATGTAATCTCTTTTTGCGGTGTGTTTGTCGAGATCCGATGAATTGTGGGTTTATGATCAAGTTTATCTATGAATAATATTTGAATCTTCTCCGAATTCTTTTATGTATGATTGAGTTATCTTTGCAAGTCTCTTCGAATTATCGGTTTGGTTTGGCCTACTAGATTGATCTTTCTTGCCATGGGAGAAGTTCTTAGCTTTGGGTTCAATCTTGCGGTGTTCTTACCCAGTGACAGAAAGGGTTGCAAAACACGTATTGTATTGTTGCCATCGAGGATAAAAAGGTGGGGTTTATATCATATTGCTTGAGTTTATCCCTCTACATCATGTCATCTTTCTTAATGTGTTACTCTGTTCTTATGAACTTAATACTCTAGATGCATGCTGGATAGCAGTTGATGTGTGGAGTAATAGTAGTAGATGCAGGCAGGAGTCAGTCTACTTTTTGCGGATGTGATGCCTATATACATGATCATGCCTAGATAACATCATAATTATTCGCTTTTCTATCAATTTCTCGACAGTAATTCGTTCACCCACCGTAATACTTATGCTATCTTGAGAGAAGCCACTAGTGAAACCTATGGCCCCCGGGTCTATCTTTTATCATATAAGTTTCCAATCTACTTTTATTTGCATCTTTATTTTCTGCATCTATATTATAAAATACCAAAAACATATTTATCTTATCATATTATCTCTATCAGATCTCACTTTTGCAAGTGGCCGTGAAGGGATTGACAACCCCTTTATCGCATTTGTTGCGAGTTCTTTGTTTGTTTATGTAGGTTCGTGGGACTTGTGAGGAGCCTCCTACTGGATTGATACCTTGGTTCTCAAAAACTGAGGGAAATACTTACGCTAATGTGCTGCATCACCCTTTCCTCTTCAAGGAAAACTAACGCAAGCTCAAGACGTAGCAAGAAGGATTTCTGGCGCCGTTGCCGGGGAGGTCTTCGCTCAAGTCAAGACATACCAAGTACCCATCACAAACTCATCTCCCTCGCATTTACATTATTTGCCATTTGCCTCTCGTTTTCCTCTCCCCCACTTCACCCTTGCCGTTTTATTTGCCCTCTCTTTCCCAATCTCCTCTCTTTTCCGCTTGCCTTCTTCTTCCTCCCTCTTTCACTTGCCTTTTTCTGTTTGCTTATGTGTTGGATTACTTGTTGCCATGGCGCAAGATAATACCAAATTGTGTGATTTCTCCAATACCAATAATAATGATTTCCTTAGTACTCCGATTGCTCCTCTTAATGATGTTGAGTCTTGTGAAATCAATGTTGCTTTGCTGAATCTTGTTATGAAAGATCAATTCTCCGCCCTTCCTAGTGAAATGCCGCTACCCATCTAAACAAGTTTGTTGATTTGTGTGAGATGCAAAAGAAAAAAGATACGGATCATGATATTTTTAAGTTGAAGTTATTTCCGTTTTCACTTAGAGATCGTGCTAAAGTTTGGTTTTCGTCTTTGCCTAAAAATAGTATTGATTCTTGGAACAAGTGCAAAGATGCTTTTATCTCTTAGTATTTTCCTCCCACTAAGATCATCTCACTTAGGAACTATATTATGAATTTTAAACAACTTGATCATGAGCATGTTTCCCAATCTTGGGAAAGAATGAAATTGATGATTCGCAATTGCCCTACTCATGGTTTGAATTTATGGATGATCATACAACAATTTTATGCCGGATTGAATTTTGCCTCTAGAAAAATCTTTCAGATTCGGCCGCAGGAGGCACGTTTATGGAAATCACGTTAGGATATGCTACAAAACTTCTTGATAATATTATGGCTAATTATTCTCAGTGGCACACCGAACGATCTACTAGTGAAAAAGTGCATGCTATAGAAGAAATTAATGTTTTGAGTGGAAAGATGGATGAGCTTATGAGATTGTTTGCTACTAAGAGTTATTCTATTGATCCCAATGATATGCCTTCATCTACCTTGATTGAGAATAATAATGAATCTATGGATGTAAATTTTGTTGGTAGGAATAATTTTGGAAACAATGCTTCTAGAGGAAACTTTAATCCTAGACCGTTCCCTAGCAATTCCTCTAATAATTATGGAAATTCCTACAATAATTCTTATGGTAATTTTAATAATATGCCCTCTGATTTTGAAAATAGTGTGAAAGAATTTATGATCTCTCAAAAGAATTTTAATGCTTTGCTTGAAGAAAAATTGCTCAAAGTTGATGATTTGACTAGGAATGTTGATAGACTTTCGCTTGATGTTGATTCTCTCAAACTTAGATCTTCTTATCCTAAGCATGATATCAATGAGTCTCTAAAATCTATGAGAAGTTCCATTGACGAATGCAAAGAAAGAACCGCTAGATTGCGTGCTAAGAAAGATTGCTTTATAAAAGCGTGTTCTTCTAGTTTCCATGAAAATAATGATTAAGATCTTAAAGTTATTGATGTATCCCCTATTATATCTTTGTTTTGCAATATGAATCTTGATAATAATGGGACTGAAGATGAGTCAACTTTATTTAGAAGGCGTCCCAAGAATTCGGAGTTTTTAGATCTTGATGCTAAATTTGGTAAAAGTGGGATTGGAGAGGTCATGACTTTAAATAGTATTGAACCCACTATCTCAGATTTCAAGGATTTTGATTATGATAATTGTTCTTTAGAAAGATGTATTTCCTTGTTGTAATCCGTTGTTAATTCTCCTCATGCTTATAGTCAAAATAAAGCTTTTACCAAACATATTTTTGATGCCTTGATGCAATCTTTTGATGAAAAACTTAATTTGGAAGTTTCTATACCTAGAAAACTTAATGATGAGTGGGAACCTACTATAAAGATTAAAATTAAAGATTATGAGTGTTTTGCTTTGTGTGATTTGGGTGCTAGTGTTTCCACGATTCCAAAAACTTTATGTGATATTCTAGGTTTCCATGATCTTGATGATTGCTCTTTAAATTTGCACCTTGCGAATTCCACCATTAAAAAGCCAATGGGAAGAATCAATGATGTTCTAATTGTTGCTAATAGGAATTTGGTGCCCGTTGATTTTATCGTTCTTGATATAGATTGCAATCTTTCTTGCCCTATTATTCTTGGTAGACCTTTCCTTAGAACGATTGGTGCGATTATTGATATGATGGAAGGGAATATTAGATTCCAATTTCCATTAAAGAAAGGCATGGAGAACATTCCAAGAAATAAAGTCAAATTACCTTATGAATCTATCATGCGAGCTACCTATGAATCAAGTGCCAAAGATGGCACTACTTAGATCTATCTTCGCTTTTATGCCTAGCTAGGGGCGTTAAACGATAGCGCTAGTTGGGTGGCAACCCAATTTTCTTTGTATTTTTTGTTTTTGTTCCTGTTTAGTAATAAATTTTGCATATATTTTCTGTTTAGATGTGTTTTCATGTTTTATTTAGTGTTTGTGCCAAGTAGAACCTATAGGATAACCTATGATATGAGTTGATTTGATTCTGCTGAAAAACAGAAACTTTGCACTCACGAGAAACAATTCAATAAATCACAGAAACGAGCTTTTGCATTGATTCGTTTTTCTGATGTTCAATAAACAAATTTTTTAGGGCTTCCTATTTTTGTAGGATTTTTAAAGTTCCAGAAGTTTGCGTTAGTTACAGATTGCTACAAACTGTTCTGTTTTTGACAGATCCTGTTTTTCATGTGTTGTTTGCTTATTTTGATGCATCTATGGCTAGTATGTAAGGGTATGAACCATATAGAACTTGGAATACAGTAGGTTTAACACCAAAATAAATAAATAATGAGTTCATTACAGTACCTTATGTGGTAGTTTTGTTTTCTTTCACTAACGGAGCTTATAAGATTTCCTGTTGAGTTTTGTGTTGTGAAGTTTTCAAGTTTTGGGTAAAGCTTTTATGGACTATGGAATAAAGGGTGGCAAAAGCCTAATCTTGGGGATGCCCAAGGCACCCCAAGATATTCAATAATAGACAAAAGCCTAAGCTTGGGATGCCCCCGGAAGGCATCCCCTCTTTCGTCTTTGTTCATTGGTAACTTTACTTGGAGCTATATTTTTATTCGCTACATGATATGTGTTTTGCTTGGAGCGTCGTGTATTATATTAGTTTTTGCTTTTTAGTTTACCACAATCATCCTTGCTGTAACACACCTTTTGGGAGAATCATACTTGATTGAAATTTATTAGAATACTCTTTGTGCTTCACTTATATCTTTTGAGCTAGATAGTTTTTGCTCTAGTGCTTCACTTATATCTTTTAGAGCACGGTGGTGGATTAATTTTCAAGAAATTGTTGATCTATCATGCTTCACTTATATTATTTTGAGAGTCTTTTATAACAGCATGGTATTTGCTATGGTTATAAATTGGTCCGAGAATGATGAGCATCCAAGTTGGGTATAATAAAAATTATCATAGGAAGTGAATTGGATGCTATGATCAACTTGATACTTGATAATTGTTTTGAGATAGGGGGTAGTGATATTAAAGTCATGCTAGTTGGGTGATTATGAATTTAAAGAATGCTTGTGTTGAAGTTAGCAAGTCCCGTAGCATGCACGTATGGTTAAAGTTGTGTAGCAAATTTAAAGCATGAAGTGTACCTGGCTTGTGCATCCTTATGAGTGGCGGTCGAGGACGAGCGATGGTCTTTTCCTACCAATCTATCCCCCTAGGAGCATGTGCGTAGTGCTTGGTTTTTGATGACTTATAAATTTTTGCAATAAGTATATGAGTTCTTTTGACTAATGTTGAGTCCATGGATTATACGCACTTTTACCTTTCCATCATTGCTACCTCTTTGGTACCGTGCATTGCCCTTTCTCACCTTGAGAGTTGGTGCAAACTTCGCCGGTGCATCCAAACCCCGTGATATGACACGCTCTACCACACATGAACCTCCTTATATCTTCCTCAAAACAGCCACCATACCTTCCTATTTATGGCATTTCCATAGCCATTCCGAGATATATTGCCATGCAACTTTCCACCCGTTCCGTTCATCATCATCATGATATACATTACTTTTGTCATATTGCCATTGAATGATCATGTAGTTGACATCGTATTTGTGCAAAGCCACCATGCATAATTTTCATACATGTCACTCTTGATTCATTGCACCATCCCGGTACACCGCCGGAGGCATTCATATAGAGTCATATCTTGTTCTAGTTTTGAGTTGTAATTCATGTGTTGTAATCAATGAAAGTGTGATGATCATCATTATTAGAGAATTGCCCAAAAAAAAGAGAAAGGCCAACGAAAAAAAAGAAAAAAAATAAAGGGGCAATGCTACTATCTCTTTTTCCACACTTGTGCTTCAAAGTAGCACCTTGTTCTACATGTATTGAGTCTCATATATTGTGCTTCAAAGTAGCACCATGTTTTCATGTAGAGAGTCTCATAGGTTGTCACTTTAATATACTAGTGGGAATTTTTCATTATAGAACTTGGCTTGTATATTCCTACGATGGGCTTCCTCAAATGCCCTAGGTCTTCGTGAGCAAGCAAGTTGGATGCACACCCACTAGTTTTCTTTTTGTTGAGCTTTTCATTCATTTATAGCTCTAGTGCATCCGTTGCATGGCAATCCCTACTCCTCATGTTGACATCAATTGATGGGCATTTCCCATAGCCCGTTGATTATCCTCGTCAATGTGAGACTTTCTTCTTTTTTGTCTTCTCCACACAATCCCGAATCATTATTCTATTCCACCCATAGTGCTATATCCATGGCTCACGCTCATGTATTGCGTGAAGGTTGAAAAAGTTTGAGATTATTTAAGTACGAAACAATTGCTTGGCTTGTCATCGGGGGTATAGATGTTGGGAACATCTTTGTGTAACGAAAATGAAGCATAGCCTAACTATATGATTTTGTAGGGATGAACTTTCTTTAGCCATGTTATTTTGAGAAGACATGATTACTTTTATTAGTATGCTTGAAGTATTGATATATGAACTTTTATTTTGAATCACTTGGATCTGAACATTCATGCCACAATAAAGAGAAATTACATTGAGAATTATGCTAGGTAGCATTCCACATCAAAAATTTTGTTTTTATCATTTACCTACTCGAGGACGAGCAGGAATTAAGCTTGGGGATGCTTGATACGTCTCCAACGTATCTATAATTTTTTATTGTTCCATGCTATTATATTACCTGTTTTGGATGTCTATGGGCTTTATTTTACACATTATTATCATTTTTGGGACTAACCTACTAACCGGAGGCCCAGCCCGTATTGCTGTTTTTTGCCTATTTCAGTATTTCGAAGAAAAGGAATATCAAACCGAGTCCAAACGGAATGAAACCTTCGGGAGCGTGATTTTTGGAACGAACGTGATCCGGAGGACTTGGAGTGCAAGTCAAGAAGCAGCCGAGGCGGCCACAAGAGGGTAGGGCGCGCTCCCCTGTCTCGTGGGCCCCTCGGTCGGCCACCGACGTACTTCTTCCTCCTATATAAGCCCACATACCCCGAAAACATCCAAGGAACCACCAAAGAAATATTTCCACCACCATAACCTTCTGTATCCGCGAGATTCCATCTTGGATCCGTCGCCGGCATTCTGCCGGAGGGGGATTCCACCATGGAGGGCTTCTACATCAACACCATAGCCCCTCCAATGAGTTGTGAGTAGTTTACCACAGACCTTCGGGTCCATAGTTATTAGCTAGATGGCTTCTTCTCTCTTTTTGGATCTCAATACAATGTTCTCCCCCTCTCTTGTGGAGATCTATTCGATGTAATCTCTTTTTGCGGTGTGTTTGTCGAGATCCGATGAATTGTGGGTTTATGATCAAGTTTATCTATGGATAATAATTGAATCTTCTCTGAATTCTTTTATATGATTGAGTTATCTTTGCAAGTCTCTTAGAATTATCGGTTTGGTTTGGCCTACTAGATTGATCTTTCTTGCCATGGGAGAAGTGCTTAGCTTTGGGTTCAATCTTGCGGTGTTCTTACCCAGTAATAGAAAGGGTTGCAAGACACGTATTGTATTGTTGCCATCGAGGATAAAAAGATGGGGTTTATATCATATTGCTTGAGTTTATCCCTCTACATCATGTCATCTTGCTTAATGTGTTACTCTGTTCTTATGAACTTAATACTCTAGATGCATGCTGGATAGCGGTCGATGTGTGGAGTAATAGTAGTAGATGCAGACAGGAGTCGGTCTACTTGTTGCGGACGTTGTCGGTGTCAAAACCGGCGGATCTCGGGTAGGGGGTCCCGAACTATGGTCTAGGCGGGTGGTAATAGGAGACAAGGGACACGATGTTTTTACCCAGGTTCGGGCCCTCACGGTGGAGGTAAAACCCTACTCCTGCTTGATTAATATTGATGATATGGGTAGTACAAGAGTAGATCTACCACGAGATCAGAGAGGCTAAACCCTAGAAGCTAGCCTATGGTATGATTGTTGTTCGTCCTATGGACTAAAACTCTCCGGTTTATATAGACACCGGAGAGGGCTAGGGTTACACAGAGTCGGTTACAATGGGAGGAGATCTTCATATCGTATCGCCAAGCTTGCCTTCCATGCCAAGGAAAGTCCCATCCGGACACGGGACGGAGTCTTCAATCTTGTATCTTCATAGTCCGGGAGTCCGGCCAAAGGTCTTAGTCCGGCCATCCGGACACCCCCTAATCCAGGACTCCCTCAGTAGCCCCTGAACCAGGCATTAATGATGACGAGTCCGGCGCGCAAGTTGTCTTCCGCATTGCAAGGCGGGTTCCTCCTCCGAATATTTCATAGAAGATGTTAAACACCAGGATAGTGTCCGGCTCTACAAAATAAGTTCCACATTCCACTATAGAGAGAATAATATTTGCATCAATCGGATCTGCTGACGTATTCCGTAGCATGACGTCACGGCCAGGCCTTCATTCAAATCGTTTTACTGTTCCACCTTAGCGCATTTAGCGAGGCAGTTTCCCTGGCACGTCCTATCAAAGCAGAGATCGTGTCCCCTTATTCTGGGATTCTCATCAATACGGGCGTGGGTAACCCAACTGCGCCATTAACCACGGCGCTTGGGAGATAAGCGAGTTTACTAGGCCGGTGGGGGCTCGTAGTTTTGGCCGCCCATATAAGGGGATAAGAATCCGCCCTTTCCATTCACGCCTTCTTCCTCCTCTGCTTATCCGTCCCCGCGCGCTCGAGCTCCAGCGCCCAAGCCCGCACTTCCCACCTCAACCTTCTCCAATCATGTCCGGAGCGGGAGGTAGATGGATGGCCTCCTCCATCACGGAGGGGCAAACAAGAAACTGAGGGAAGTCGGATACTTGTCTGACGACATCGCGCACCGGCTTCCAGATGAGGGGCAACTCATCCCCACCCCAGGCCCCATGAGAGGGTTGTATTTCTCCCCCATTTCCTCCGCGGACTGGGTTTTCCTCTTCATCCGTTCGTCCGGGGGCTCATGTTCTACTATGGCATGGACTTCCATGATCTAGCCCCGAACTTCATCCTCAACATCTCGGCGTTTATCGTCGTGTGCGAGGCCTTCCTCTGTATTCGGCCCCACTTCGGCTTATGGCTGAAGACCTTTAATGTCAAGCCTAAGGTAGTGGGCGGGCGCCAAGCAGAGTGCAGAGGTGCTATGGTGGGCCGAATGGCCAACGTCCTATGGCTCGAGGGCTCCTTCGTGGAGACAATAAAGGGATGGCAATCGGGGTGGTTTTACATCACTGAGCCGCACGATCCCAAATGGGCGGCGGCCCCCGAGTTTCGATCTGGCTTCCCCACGTGGCTCACTTCCTGGAAAGAGACGGGCTTAACATGGGGGGATTCGGAGGAGCTGACCGAACTTCAAACCTGCGTCAAAAAGCTGGTGAACAAGAATCTCAAGCTTGTCAACGTAGTCCAAGTCATGCTCATCCGCCGGATCCTCCCATGCCAACAACGGGCCTTCAAATTGTGGGAGTTTGATCTGACACAACACCAAACCTTGAGTGAGCTTTTCGACACTTCGTACGAAGATGCCTGGAGGGTGCTGTTTAAGGGTGCTGAGGCACCCGCATCCGCTACCGAAGATCACAGATTCAGCTCGCGGCGCCAGGCCAGCAAGGTAAGTTATTCTACCCTTTACAGGACCTTTATCTTTCATAGACTGACTCTATGCGGGACCTAACCTCCCCTTCCCTTAACATGACTGGCTGAAGAAGTCCGGGCAGATGATCTGTCCGGCTCCCCTACCAGAAGACTCAGCGGACGCCCAACTGATAGGGCTGCTGATTCCGGCGCCTCACGTGGTGCCGGAGAAGAGGGCCAAGAAGAAGGCAACGGAGACTCACAAGAGTTCCCGGCGCCTGGGGCTGTCAGGTTCACCGCCCAACAACCCTGAAGCACCCTCCGCCTCTGAAGACGAGGAGGAGGAAGAAGAAGCATCTCCTTCTCCGACGGGGGGAGGAAGGAAAAGAAAGGCCGCCCCCACTAGGGCGACCGGGGGTCCAAGAAGGGGAAAACCCTTCTACCGGACTACGCCTCCGGTGCCAAAGGCGGTGGGGAGGAATGGTCGTCTAGGGTCAAGCCCCTGGCAAGATCGTAAGTGTCTGGCTATCCGAATAACTTGCGACGCCCCTCCATTATTTGGCATTTTCTGATGCCGTATATGATCATGTAGGCCGCCCAGGGCTCAGCTCGACGATTCGACGAGCGGCTCCTTGGGTTCGTCGGACGTGAATAGTGTTTCACTTCCGACAGCCTCCTCCCCTCTCCCTACGAATGACGCCAAGGTGGGGTCCCGAAAGGGACTAAACCAGGAGGAGGTAGTCCCGGGGGCGCCGCAAGGCGACCTCCCGGACTCCAGGCCTAGAGGGGGTAAAGCCCCGGAGGGATCCAAGTCCGGTCCCAGGCAGGACACTGCTCCGGAACCATCAATGGTTCCAGAGTCCGACAGGCGGCACCTTCATAAGAAGGGCAAGCCTACGATGCCGACGACCTCCGTCCATCCAGAGGTGCCGGACAATTTGCTGGAGGTGCTTAACGGCGCCTCCATCGACGAGGAGCACCGCGCTATTATGAGTGCGGTGATTCAGAAGGTTCAGTCCGCCAAGAGCGGGCTGACAGAAGCCTGTACAAGCCTGTTAACAGGCTTTGAGGTATGTGTTCAAAAACATATAAAAATGTTACCGCATAGACAGTAGCCCCTGATGCTCAGTTCGGTGTTCAGAAGGAAAAGCCGAGCTGAGGATCTAAAAAGATATACGCAGGAGTCTAATAGAAATGTGTCAATATGGGAGTGCAGGCTGCGCTGCTGACCTCTGCCGCACTGACTGCGAAGGTCAATGCATTGAAGGAAAGCCTCGAGAGGTCCGAGAGCGAGCTCGGTCGTGCCAAGAAGCAGCTCGAGGATAAAGAGGGTACATAGTACCGCCTGTAAATGTATATAGAAATACTTGGTTGCAAATAATGACAGGACCAACGTAAATGTTGCAGGAGCCATGACCGGGGTGGCGACCCTGAAGGAGGCGGTCTCCAAGGCCGAAAAGAGTGCGGCCTTGGAGCGCACCGAGCGAGAGAAGCAGGAGGCGCGGGTGGCGGAGGTGCAGCAAGAGCTTCAGGCTCTCGTGGAAAAACACGAGAGTTTGGAGCGTGACTCGAAGACTCGAGAGTCCGAGCTTGCCTTGGCTCTTGAGAGTGCCAAGACTGCTAAGGCCGAAGCCCAGAAGGCCCTTCAGGAGATCGAGGAGATGAAGAAGATAGCGGCGGGTAAGGCATTCTTTATGCAAAGCAAGAATATAAAAGTAATTATCTGTTACTTGCCCGAATCTGGAGCTCTCCAGGAGCGTTCGCCGACCTGCCCCGTAGTGTGTCTGATGCTGCCGCATTCTATCGAGCCGAAGAGGGGAGCTCGACGAAGAAGGTGTTCTGGTCCCAATATGCTGAGGCCGGACATCCGGTGCCCCTAAGCGACCAGCTGAAGCAGTTGGTCGAGCTCCACAAGGTGGCCGAACAGGCCATGAAGGGCCTCGTAGTTCAGCTATGGCCTGGGGAAGCCATGCCTGGGAGCTACTTCGGTTTGGTGCGGCGGCTGGTGGACACTTGTCCGTGGATCGAGGTCATCAAGCGCTCTGTCTGCATTGAAGGTGCCTGTCGGGCCCTTGCCCATGCGAAGGTGCACTGGGGCAAGATGGACGCGGAGAAGCTTCTGAAGGACGCGCCACCGCCGGGCAAGGAGTATCGCACGCCCGAGATGTATTATAATGGCGTCCTGAAGGGTGCCCGCCGTATAGCGGATGAGTTCTCCAAAGATGTAATTTTTGAGTAGACTCTCATTTGTTATCCTGTACGCTGAAACTTTGTTCATATGCGTTAAGCAACGCTTGTTAATTTAAAATATTACCTTCTGTGCGGCCATTTATCAAATCCGAGAGATGCAAGTCGTCGGCTTTGACCCCCATGCCACGAGTGTTGTGGTGTTCGGGATAAACCTGAGCGCTCTTGTTCCCATTCTTGGGTCCATCTAGGGAGGTGCTCAGCGCAACGAACCAGGCCGTCGGACTTATGATGCTTTATCACTCTCACTTAGCCATAGAATTCTATAATTTTAAATTTCGGCGAAGCCCCTAGTATTCGGAAGACCGAGTTCGGGGCGCTATCCACGCCTAGGCCGGGTAAGTCCGGTTCCTCGCCCTAAGCGGCATAAGCCTTTAAGGACTCGTAAAACCTCGTGAACAGCGACCGGTCTCTCGCACTATCATGACAGTCAGTTTTAGCTTTCTCTACTGAGGTGTTAACCCAGCTCAACTGGGGCACAATCGTAGTAGTTCTCCCAGCGCTACCTTAGCCAACATTGCGGAACGTAAGGTACCAAAACATGGGAGCCGGGCAAACCCAACTATTGACCAAAGACATGATTCGGAGCCGATGCATATAGTGTTATAAGTTTGGGGTGCCGCACTCATGAGAGTGTTCGGTCTTTTCACACCATGTTATGGGGTGTTTTAAGCCCCTGGTGTATTGTCTGTACCAAAGTGTACGGTTGCAGAATGTCATGACTGAACATATGTGTATATAAAAAAAATAGATAAGTACAATAATAGATAAGAGCTATATATTGTTTATTAAGAAAGGGCTGCTGCGAAAGCAGAAGGATACAGGAAGTGTGATAAGCAAGAGATGGGAGTATTTGACATATTCCCCTCCAGGGGCAAGCTGCGGGATTTTAAGTAAAACAGGTATTAAGCTCGTTATAGAGACCACCTGGACATTTGACGTGGCTTGCGCTCTCCCTGGCTGTTGCATCGTGTGTTCGGCGAGTGTATTGCCGGACAGGCCTTCCGAATAGTTGGGTCCTGGAAGTGTGTAAAAAGGAAAACGGCAAAATAGGGAGCCCCTTAGTGCGGTTGAGCCGCGTTCTAGGCGTGCCGTAGTTGTGCCCCTCCCCTTATGCCCATGGTATCTCTAAGGCGTAATTATGTATGTGTGGTACCAGTATCACCATTTGGCGGGGTGTCACGCCCAATATGCGACCCTATCCAAAATGAACTCGAAGGTCCCACCAAGGATAGACCCGCATATTGAAACGCTTTTGCAAGGTGGATATCATTACATCAACGTTACATAATTGATGGGGATACATACATAAGGCATACAATGTCACACGAATACAACATCACAATACATAAGATCAACATCCGACTACGGATGAAACACAAACAGAAGCTCAAACGACATCCACCCTGCTAGCCCAGGCTGCCGACCTGGAACATATCCCCTGATCGAAGAAGAAGTAGAAGAAGAACTCCAATACAAGCAAACATCGCTCTCGCGTCATGATCATCGCATAACCTGTACCTGCAATTGTTGTTGTAGTAATCTGTGAGCCACGAGGACTCAACAATCCCATTACCATGGGTATCAAGACTAGGAAAGCTTAAAGGGAAAGGAAGGGGTAAAGTGATGAGGCTGCAGCAGCGACTAAGCATATATGGTGGCTAACATACGCAAATAAGAGCGAGAAGAGAGCAAGCGGAACGGTCGTCAACTAGTAATGATCAAGAAGTGATCCTGAACTCCTACTTACGTCAAACATAACCCAAAGACCGTGTTCACTTCCCGGACTCCGCCGAAAAGAGACCATCACGGCTACACACACGGTTGATGCGTTTTAATTCGGATCTGGTGTCAAGTTATCTACAACCGGACATTAACAAATTCCCATCTGCCAATAACCGCAGGCACGGCTTTCAAAAGATTATACCCTGCAGGGGTGTCCCAACTTAGCCCATGACAAGCTCTCGCGATCAACGAAGGAATAGACCTTCTCCCAAGAAGACCCGATCAGACTCGGAATCCCGGTTTACAAGACATTTCGGCAATGGTAAAACAAGACCAGCAAGACCGCCCGATGCGCCAACAATCCTGATAGGAGCTGCACATATCTCGTTCTCAGGGCAACACCGGATGAGCAATCCGTACAACTAAAACCAGACCTCAAGTTTCCCCGAGGGGGCGCTGCAAAGGGCTCTAGTTCGGACCAACACTTAGACAAGCACTGGCCCGGGGGGGCTGTAATAAAGATGACCCTTGGGTTAATTACTCCCAAGGGAAATATAGGTGGTGGTGAGGCAAATGGTAAAAGTCAATGTTGGGCCTTGCTGGAGGAGTTTTATTCAAAGCGAACTGTCAAGGGGGTTCCATAAATCACCCGACCGCGTAAGGAACGCAAAATCCGGGAACATAACACCGGTGTGAAGGAAACTAGGGCGGCAAGAGTGGAACAAAACACCAGGCATAAGGCCGAGCCTTCCACCCTTTACCAAATATATAGATGTATTAATAATATAAGAGATATTGTGATATCCCAACCAAAATCCTGTCGACCATGGAGAAATCTTCAACTTCACCTGCAACTAGCAACGCTGTAAGAGGGGCTGAGCAAAGCGGTAACATAGCCAGGCAATGGTTTGCTAGGAAGGGTGTCAAAGGTTAGAGGTTCATGGCAATTTGGGATGGCTTGAAGAACAAGTGATAGGTAGCGCATCATAGCGATAGAACAAATCAACTAGCATAGCAATGATAGTATTGAGATCTAGGGTAGCGGTCATCTTGCCTGAAATCCCGCAAGGAAGAAGAATGAGTCCATGAAGAAGACAAGCGGAAGTAGTCGAACGAATCCTCACAATCGCAACATTACCGGAACAAAGAAGCAACACCGGAAAGAAACAAACAACATGGTAAACACACAAGCATAAACATGGCATGATGCGCAAACAAGTATGATGCATGACCAGTTTAATGAGGCATGGCATGGCAATATGCACAAACAACACTACAAGTTAAGTGGAGCTCAATATGCAACGAGTTGCATATTGACGAAACACCACATGGACATATTTAGTTTAATCTCGTTTAAGCTACCAAACAATATTAAATGTTGTTAAACATGGCCAGAGGTGAGGCATAATAAAGCTACCTATCTAAGCAAGTTTAAATGAGGCCGGAACAACAAAACAACAATTCCGGAAAATCCCCATATGCAAATTATGGATTTGGTACTGTTCTGCCCTAGAACATATTTTAAGTTTGTTAAACAGGAAAATAAAGTGGACCATGTTAAACTAGGCATTTTTCCACCCCATCTACATATAAAGTTTATTTAAAACCGAGCTACGGTTATTTAGTTATGAAATAAAGCATTTTAGCATGGCATTTAAGCAAATTAGCACAAACAGCATGTTAAACATTTTAAACATGGATGAAAGTGACATATTATTAATCTACACAATTTTCTGAGCATTTTACATATATAAATCATTTTAATATGATGCACGGCTGAGGAGTTATTAAATGCATGATATTGAGGGGTTTTCTGTAAAACTGTAATTCACCGGATAATAGGAAATTCGTAGAACAGGGAAAAAAACCTAAACAGGCCGAAACCGAACCACACGGGCCGACGCAGGAAACAAAAGTGCGCTGGGGCGCAGGATAGCGCGTGGGCGCTCACCAGAGGGCCACTGGGCCGGGCTAGCTGGGCTTTGAGGCGCTGCGGCTGGCGCGGGTGGGCCGGACGGGGCCCACGACAGGGGAGCTCGTCCTTGACCTTGCCCGAGGCCGAGGCGAAGCATGGTGGCGGTGGGACGAGGGGCTCCGGCGAAGCAGGCTGGAGGAGGCTATGGGGGTTGTGGTGCCGGCCGGATCCAGGCGGATCTGGACGCGGCAGACCCGTTCCCGACGATGGCGAGGCCAGCCGGCGATGGGCGGAGCTCGAAGGGTGCGGGGACCTGTGGGGGAAGGAGAGAGAGTGATGCAGGGAGAGAGAAGGGAAGGGAGGGGACGACGGGGCGGTGACCTGAGGAGGCGACGGCGCGGAGCGGCGGCTCCGGCGAGGGAGTAGGCAGCGGGCGGCGGGGCTGAGAGGCGGCGTCGGCGCTCTCGATCCCCTGATCGAGCGGGAGGAGCGGGGCGGCTTGGTCGGGCGCCTGCTGGCGCGGTCGGGCCGCGAATGGGCCTGGCGGGCTGCGTCCGGGCTCGGGCGGATGGGGCGCTGGAGGGAGGCGCAGGGGACGCATGGAAGGCGGGGAGTGGGCGCGGGGGCG
>NC_041391.1:66123802-66129228 GCF_002162155.2 Triticum dicoccoides | reverse complement strand
AGCCCTCCGATCTCGATCGGGCGGTTCCGGACGCGAGGGGGGGTTAGGCAGGCCTAGGTGGGCTGTGATGAGAGGCCTCGAGCTGAGAGGAGAGGGGAGAGAAGAGAGGCCCGGCAACAGTTTCGGAGACCGAAACGTCCGACGATTAAACCGACTATATCGCGGTTATAATTATAACGGTTGGGCAGTCAAACGGACTCCGAATGCGACGAAACTTGACAGGCATCCTGTCTACACTATAATAAGACAGCACAACAAGTTGCAACCCATTCCGAGAACATTTTTATGCCACTTATAAAATAATATTTCGGAGGTGCCGCGGGCGCGTGCGAGTGTGGTCGGGCTCAGAACGGACAACGGAGAGAACCGGCGGAACCCGAACGGATGCAAGTTTTATGAAAACGATGCCGATGCAATGCGCATGATGATATGAGATGAGATGCATAACAAGAACAAAATGCAAAACAACAGACAAAAACCCAACCACGAAGGAAATATCATATAGCATCTCCGGAAAAGGCAAGAGTCGGAGTTCCGAATATGGAAAGTTGTATCCGGGGCGTTACAACACTCCGCCACTACGAGAGGATCTCGTCCCGAGATCTAGGATGGCACCGGAGGGAAAAGGAAGAGGAAGATAAGCGGTAAAACTAAGTTGCTTCTTCGACCAATGAGTGAAACCACGAACCTTGAGAGGTTGAGCAATATAAAAGAAAGAGTACAACAGAGATGAACGAGATTGCAAACAATCTGTTAGAAAAGAGGAACAAGGAACATTACGATAACTTTAAGGTTGCAAAGACATGAATCAAGAGTTTAATGGACAAGATAGGGTTCAAAACCACTCCGGTTACAACAAGATGAGAGAGGAAGAATTCAGGCAGCACTCCGGTTGAACATGGAAGGAATAGAACATGAACTAGACAAGATGAGAGGATACTTGATGTAAATCAACAACACACTGCCTCCGGAACTATTGAAAGAATGGCACAATGGGTAAGAAGGATTTCAGACAGCACTCAGGTTGAAAAGAGAGGCAAAACTTGATAAGATGAAAGAACTTGAAGAGATGACACAACACTCCGGTTAAATGGATAAGCACGACAATGACATGGTCTTGACAAAACGAGATGATGGGTGAAGAGATCAACATCACAATGCCTTCGGGACGAAAGAATAGAAGTTAGATTGTTGGGATAAAGGGACGGAGAAGAAAATGACAAATTCTGCCACAAATGAGCTTGGAAAGCACCCTTCCAAGAAGGTTATAACGTAGTTTTTGGAAAACCAACAACGAAAAGAATAAGCTTGTAGCGGGCTTATGGAAAACATCCCAAGACTAAGAGGTGAAATTCTTCCACTAGCGGAAACAATAGATAGGATTGAGGTCAACATGGAGATGACAACTCCTTTCGCCGAGAGGATAGGAGAAAAACTTGGATCATTGATAAGCACCACAATAGCAACATTCCTTAGGGAAGGCTTTAGGTTAAATATAACCCAAGATAACTCCAACAAAGAGATTGATGGATTTAAAATACATCATTCTTGATAACAATATGAATCATGAACCTTGAAGGAAATTGTCAAGAGTGACATAACACCACCACAAAAGATAAGGTAGAAAGAATTGCACTTCAGAATGCAAGATGAAGAATGCTTGAACTCCCCAAAACAAAACATGTGTTTAGCACCATGTTTAATTTTGAGTATAGCTTGGCGGATCATAGCTTCGAGAGAAATCTTGAAGAACAATTGAAGAATGAAAAGAATGCTTGACGAACCACCATGTAGATCTTCCATGAAGAACTCCGGTAATAAAAAGGATGATAGAAAGAAAGAGAAGTTGAAAACACAAGGTGAAACCTTGCAATGATTTAGATGGAGCTTTGCGATTATATAACCAAGAGAACTTGGAACTCCGGAAAGAAAAGATGAATACTAGAACCGAGAATTACTTCATCATGAACAATCTTCGGAAGAAGGAATTAATCACTTGGATGAAACAAGAATAAGAATTATGTCATGCCTATCCTTCACCAATTTAAATTGATGACAAGCAACGGATTGGCATACTACTTATTCTCGTAGAAAGGATGGATTAAGAGAGATATAGCGCAAACTTGAGAAGGTATTGATGGAACCACCGGTTGGATTTGTTAACAACGAATGAATTGATATGATAACAAAGGAAGAGGAATCTTGAACGAACCACCGTAAGAATTGAAAATGAACGAAGAAAAGATAAAGAAACACCGGGAAGAATTGGAAAACGAATGAAGATACTTGAGGGAATTTGATACAAGAGAACGAAGAGATCACGAGCTGATTAGAGAATACTTGAGCAATGCACCGGTAAGATTTGGATAACGAGAGCTGAAGGCTGAGAATGAAGAATTATGACATGATGGCCTTCGGAGGAAAGAAATGAAAACAACTCATGAAATGCTCCGGATGGTAAGAATAGAAATCTCACAATCAAAACAATTATGAGGATAGCATGAAGCTAGAACCATGAATCTTGAAGAGAATGGAGCAAGATTTAAGAGAAACTCTTCTTCGGTCTTCACATGTTGAGAATGATGACGAGAACCACCATGTATTATTGAGATACTCCGGGAGAATGAAAAGCGAAGGGGGTTGAGCCAACGATGAAAAGAATTTGAAAGCGACCTTGGAGAAGGCATGTGACTGATGGGATCCATTCTTACGTCACACTTTGAAAAGAATTTGGGAAATGCTCCTGATAATTCGAAGAGTCAGGTAAGATTCTGGGAAAAGACCTGTGGGTTAGGGCCCACTAAAAAGAAAACACCGCTGGAAATGATTTTACAAGGAGATTGCATCGGTTGAATTAAATGACTTGAATGAGATAACAATCTCCAAATATCTTGAACGGATTGAGAATGGAAACACAAGTCTTCCGAGATATCTTCAGCACTCCAGAACAAATGAATAGTGAGAGGTGAGTGATTGAGAGGTGCACCGGCATGAGAAAGCATTTGACAAGAGGAAAATAATATGATCGACACTGAAAGCTTGAAATGGATCCACCGGAGAAGAAGAAAAAGAACGAAGGATGATGAATTTGAAGCTCGTGAGCATCTTCATGAGGGATCACCGGATCAGAACATTGATTGAAAAGAGTGAAGTGACTTCACATGAATAAATGGATATTTGATTAAAATAAATGAGTCCTTGAAGAAAAGGGTGGGAGGGCGGGAAAACAAAGGCAACTTGGGGACGGATGAAACAAACACTGTTGAGAAAACTTAGAATTGATCTTGCGGATGTTGAAAATGATCGGATCCACTTGAAGAGAAACACGCCGGTTGGAAAAGAATTGACATGAAAACCTCAGTGATCAAGAAGGACTAGTACTCCCCTAAAAATATGAGAACACCGCTTGAAAGGTATGGATTCAACACTTGACTTCGAAGAAACTCGAATACCACAAATAAAACAAAACAAAGGATTTGGCTTGCAGAATAAGCCAGAACAAACATATGATAGAGATTCCGTCCGAAGTTTTCGTGGTGGGGCCCACACGGGCTCGAGTGTACAGCACCATCATGTACAAGGCAGTGCACATGACATACGAAGTGTCCCCGAACCAGCATAGCCAAGGGTTCTTTAAGACACAACGAGACCACTGTAAAAACGACCGTGGAAAGGCGGACCACTAGACGTCGAACCCCAATCTCATATCATGCATCTGTCGAAAAGATATTCTAGGAACTACTTGAATTCCCACCTATAAAACTCCCGAAACTTTCTGGTTATGCAATATGGTGTTGGGGATACAGGGGAAGCAATATATCTCACCCAAACTAACAATACCTACATCTAGCTGTATCCATCCGTCAACACATAACCAAGAAACCTTCGGAAATCGTGTACCTCAACCTTCGAAAAGCATCCGTTATACGAGTTATGGTAATACTCCCGAACTCCCCAGTACTGGGTGACGTCGAGGTTATCTCACCAACAACTGCATAAAAGAGATTTTCGATGTCGGCAAAACTCAGGTATTCCAGAACTGCAACGATAAAATTGTGACGACAACACCTCAGAGCTCGACTCCCCGGGTCAAAGCCACATAAATAGACAGGAGGCACCAAGAACAATGTTCTCGTCACAAAACCATCGGAATGATTCCAAGATACCCGCGTGATCCTAAAAAAAATTAGTGAAATTTGAGGAGAGGAAAGTCAAAACATCTACGTCAAGAGACCTCACCAGAGCGACGAAGGGGGCTGAGGAGTAAAAAGAATCCTACTCTCCTATATATATAATCCTAAGACTCAAAATAGTTTTCTTCTAGGCTCAACAACGGCCAACAATCAAGGGGGCTCCTAAGGTCGGTCGAGGCTCTGATTACCAACTTGTCACGCCCAATATGCGACCCTATCCAAAAGGAACTCGAAGGTCCCAGCAAGGATAGACCCGCATATTGAAACGCTTTTGCAAAGTGGATATCATTACATCAACATTACATAATAGATGGGGATACATACATAAGGCATACAATGCCACACGAATACAACATCACAATACATAAGATCAACATCCGACTACGGATGAAACACAAACAGAAGCTCAAACGACATCCACCCTGCTAGCCCAGGCTGCCGACCTGGAACCTATCCCCTGATCGAAGAAGAAGCAGAAGAAGAACTCCAATACAAGCAAACATCACTCTCGCGTCATGATCATCGCATAACCTGTACCTGCAACTATTGTCGTAGTAATCTGTGAGCCACGAGGACTCAGCAATCCCATTACCATGGGTATCAAGACTAGCAAAGCTTAAAGGGAAAGGAAGGGGTAAAGTGGTGAGGCTGCAGCAGCGACTAAGCATATATGGTGGCTAACATACGCAAATAAGAGCGAGAAGAGAGCAAGCGGAATGGTCGTCAACTAGTAATGATCAAGAAGTGATCCTGAACTCCTACTTACGTCAAACATAACCCAAAGACCGTGTTCACTTCCCGGACTCCGCCAAAAAGAGACCATCACGGCTACACACACGGTTGATGCGTTTTAATTCGGATCTGGTGTCAAGTTATCTACAACCAGACATTAACAAATTCCCATCTGCCAATAACCGCAGGCACGGCTTTTGAAAGATTATACCCTGCAGGGGTGTCCCAACTTAGCCCATGACAAGCTCTCGCGATCAATGAAGGAATAGACCTTCTCCTAGGAAGACCCGATCAGACTCGGAATCCTGGTTTACAAGACATTTCGGCAATGGTAAAACAAGACTAGCAAGACCACCCGATGCGCTGACAATCCCGATAGGAGCTGCACATATCTCGTTCTCAGGGCAACACCGGATGAGTAATCCGTACAACTAAAACCAGACCTCAAGTTTCCCTGAGGGGGCGCTGCAAAGGGCTCTAGTTCGGACCAACACTTAGACA
>NC_041391.1:66121476-66123503 GCF_002162155.2 Triticum dicoccoides | reverse complement strand
GTGAGGCAAATGGTAAAAGTCAATGTTGGGCCTTGCTGGAGGAGTTTTATTCAAAGCGAACTGTCAAGGGGGTCCCATAAATCACCCGACCGCGTAAGGGACACAAAATCCGGGAACATAACACCGGTATGATGGAAACTAGGGCGGCAAGAGTGGAACAAAACACCAGGCATAAGGCCGAGCCTTCCACCCTTTACCAAATATATAGATGCATTAATAATATAAGAGATATTGTGATATCCCAACCAAAATCCTGTCCACCATGGAGAAATCTTCAACTTCACCTGCAACTAGCAACGCTAGAAGAGGGGCTGAGCAAACCGGTAACATAGCCAGGCAATGGTTTGCTAGGAAGGGTGTCAAAGGTTAGAGGTTCATGGCAACTTGGGATGGCTTGAAGAACAAGTGATAGGTAGCGCAGCATAGCGATAGAACGAATCAACTAGCATAGCAATGATAGTATCGAGATCTAGGGTAGCGGTCATCTTGCCTGAAATCCCGCAAGGAAGAAGAACGAGTCCACGAAGAAGACAAGCGGAAGTAGTCGAACGAATCCTCACAATCGCAACATTACCGGAACAAAGAAGCAACACCGGAAAGAAACAAACAACATGGTAAACACACAAGCATAAACATGGCATGATGCGCAAACAAGTATGATGCATGACCGGTTTAATGAGGCATGGCATGGCAATATGCACAAACAACACTACAAGTTAAGTGGAGCTCAATATGCAACGAGTTGCATATTGACGAAACACCACATGGACATATTTAGTTTAATCTCGTTTAAGCTACCAAAGAATATTAAATGTTGTTAAACATGGCAAGAGGTGAGGCATAATAAAACTACCTATCTAAGCAAGT
Source organism: Triticum dicoccoides (assembly GCF_002162155.2). Classification (NCBI taxonomy): domain Eukaryota; kingdom Viridiplantae; phylum Streptophyta; class Magnoliopsida; order Poales; family Poaceae; genus Triticum; species Triticum dicoccoides. Next base: position 66,122,636 of record NC_041391.1, on the reverse strand, counting down.
TTAAATGAGGCCGGAACAACAAAACAACAATTCCGGAAAATCCCCATATGCAAATTATGGATTTGGTACTGTTCTGCCCTAGAACATATTTTAAGTTTGTTAAACAGGAAAATAAAGTGGACCATGTTAAACTAGGCATTTTTCCACCCCATCTACATATAAAGTTTATTTAAAACCGAGCTACGGTTATTTAGTTATGAAATAAAGCATTTTAGCATGGCATTTAAGCAAATTAGCACAAACAGCATGTTAAACATTTTAAACATGGATGAAAGTGACATATTATTAATCTACACAATTTTCTGAGCATTTTACATATATAAATCATTTTAATATGATGCACGGTTGAGGAGTTATTAAATGCATGATATTGAGGGGTTTTCTGTAAAACTGTAATTCACTGGATAATAGGAAATTCGTAGAACAGGGAAAAAAACCTAAACAGGCCGAAACCGAACCACACGGGCCGACGCAGGAAACAAAAGTGTGCTGGGGCGCAGGATAGCGCGTGGGCGCTCACCAGAGGGCCACTGGGCCGGGCGAGCTGGGCTTTGAGGCGCTGCGGCTGGCGCGGGTGGGCCGGACGGGGCCCACGATAGGGGAGCTCGTCCCCGACCTTGCCCGAGGCCGAGGCGAAGCATGGCGGCGGCGGGACGAGGGGCTCCGGCGAAGCAGGCTGGAGGAGGCCATGGGGGTTGTGGTGTCGGCCGGATCCAGGCGGATCTGGACGCGGCGGACCCGTTCCCGGCGATGGCGAGGTCAGCCGGCGACGGGCGGAGCTCGAAGGGCGGCGGGGACCTGCGGGGGAAGGAGAGAGAGTGAGGCAGGGAGAGAGAAGGGAAGGGAGGGGACGACGGGGCGGCGACCTGAGGAGGCAACAGCGCGGAGCGGCGGCTCCAGCGAGGGAGTAGGCAGCGGGCGGCGGGGCTGAGAGGCGGCGGCGGCGCTCTCGATCCCCTGATCGAGCGGGAGGAGCGGGGCGGCTTGGTCGGGCGCCTGCGGGCGCAGTCGGGCCCCGGATGGGCCTGGCGGGCTGTGTCCGGGCTCGGGCGGATGGGGACGCTGGAGGGAGGCGCAGGGGACGCGTGGAAGGCGGGGAGTGGGCGTGGGGGCGGCGCGGCTGACTTGGCGGCGGCGCTGGGTGGTGGCTGGCGGCGGGG
>NC_041391.1:66055110-66120962 GCF_002162155.2 Triticum dicoccoides | reverse complement strand
TTATATAGCAGTTTTTGGCTAGGGTTTGGTCTAGGGGGGGGGGGGTTTGGAGCCCTCCGATCTCGATCGGGCGGTTCCGGACGCGAGGGGGGGTTAGGCAGGCCTACGTGGGCTGTGATGAGAGGCCTCGAGCTGAGAGGAGAGGGGAGAGAAGAGAGGACCGGCAACAGTTTCGGAGACCGAAACGTCCGACGATTAAACCGACTATATCTCGGTTATAATTATAACGGTTGGGCAGTCAAACGGACTCCGAATGCGATGAAACTTGACAGGCGTCCTGTCTACACTGTAATAAGACCGCACGACAAGTTGCAACCCATTCCGAGAACATCTTTATGCCACTTATAAAATAATATTTCGGAGGTGCCGCGGGCGCGTTTGAGTGTGGTCGGGCTCAGAACGGACAACGGAGAGAACCGGCGGAACCCGAACGGATGCAAGTTTTATGAAAACGATGCCGATGCAATGCGCATGATGATATGAGATGAGATGCATAACAAGAACAAAATGCAAAACAACAGACAAAAACCCAACCACGAAGGAAATATCATATAGCATCTCCGGAAAAGGCAAGAGTCGGAGTTCCGAATATGGAAAGTTGTATCCGGGGCGTTACAACACTCCACCACTATGAGAGGATCTCGTCCCGAGATCTAGGATGGCACCGGAGGGAAAAGGAAGAGGAAGATAAGCAGTAAAACTAAGTTGCTTCTTCGACCAATGAGTGAAACCACGAACCTTGAGAGGTTGAGCAATATAAAAGAAAGAGTACAACAGAGATGAACGAGATTGCAAACAATCTGTTAGAAAAGAGGAACAAGGAACATTACGATAACTTGAAGGTTGCAAAGACATGAATCAAGAGTTTAATGGACAAGATAGGGTTCAAAACCACTCCGGTTACAACAAGATGAGAGAGGAAGAATTCGGGCATCACTCCGGTTGAACATGGAAGGAATAGAACATGAACTAGACAAGATGAGAGGATACTTGATGAAATCAACAACACACTGCCTCCGGAACTATTGAAAGAATGGCACAATGGGTAAGAAGGATTTCAGACATCACTCAGGTTGAAAAGAGAGGCAAAACTTGATAAGATGAAAGAACTTGAAGAGATGACACAACACTCCGGTTAAATGGATAAGCACGACAATGACATGATCTTGACAAAACGAGATGATGGGTGAAGAGAGCAACATCACAATGCCTTCGGGACGAAAGAATAGAAGTTAGATTGTTGGGATAAAGGGACAGAGAAGAAAATGACAAATTCTGCCACAAATGAGCTTGGAAAGCACCCTTCCAAGAAGGTTATAACGTAGTTGTTGGAAAACCAACAACGAAAAGAATAAGCTTGTAGCGGGCTTATGGAAAACATCCCAAGACTAAGAGGTGAAATTCTGCCACTAACGGAAACAATAGATTGGATTGAGGTCAACATGGAGATGACAACTCCTTTCGCCGAGAGGATAGGAGAAAAACTTGGATCATTGATAAGCACCACAATAGCAACATTCCTTAGGGAAGGCTTTAGGTTAAATATAACCCAAGATAACTCCAACAAAGAGATTGATGGATTTAAAATACCTCATTCTTGATAACAATATGAATCATGAACCTTGAAGGAAATTGTCAAGAGTGACATAACACCACCACAAAAGATAAGGTAGAAAGAATTGCACTTCAGAATGCAAGATGAAGAATGCTTGAACTCCCCAAAACAAAACATGTGTTTAGCACCATGTTTAATTTTGAGTATAGCTTGGCGGATCATAGCTTCGAGAGAAATCTTGAAGAACAATTGAAGAATGAAAAGAATGCTTGACGAACCACCATGTAGATCTTCCATGAAGAACTCCGGTAATAAAAAGGATGATAGAAAGAAAGAGAAGTTGAAAACACAAGGTGAAACCTTGCAATGATTTAGATGGAGCTTTGCGATGATATAACCAAGAGAACTTGGAACTCCGGAAAGAAAAGATGAATACTAGAACCGAGAATTATTTCATCATGAACAATCTTCGGAAGAAGGAATTAATCACTTGGATGAAACAAGAATAAGAATTATGTCATGCCTATCCTTCACCAATTTAAATTGATGACAAGCAACGGATTTGGCATACTACTTATTCTCGTAGAAAGGATGGATTAAGAGAGATATAGCGCAAACTTGAGAAGGTATTGATGGAACCACCGGTTGGATTTGTTAACAATGAATGAATTGATATGATAACAAAGGAAGAGGAATCTTGAACGAACCACCGTAAGAATTGAAAATGAACTAAGAAAAGATAAAGAAACACCGGGAAGAATTGGAAAACAAATGAAGATACTTGAGGGAATTTGATACAAGAGAACGAAGAGATCACGAGCTGATTAGAGAATACTTGAGCAATGCAGCGGTAAGATTTGGATAACGAGAGCTGAAGGCTGAGAATGAAGAATTATGACATGATGGCCTTCGGAGGAAAGAAATGAAAACAACTCATGAAATGCTCCGGATGGTAAGAATAGAAATCTCACAATCAAAACAATTATGAGGATAGCATGAAGCTAGAACCATGAATCTTGAAGAGAATGGAGCAAGATTTAAGAGAAACTCTTCTTCGGTCTTCACATGTTGAGAATGATGACGAGAACCACCATGTATTGTTGAGATACTCCGGGAGAATGAAAAGCGAAGGGGGTTGAGCCAACGATGAAAAGAATTTGAAAGCGACCTTGGAGAAGGCATGTGACTGATGGGATCCATTCTTACATCACACTTTGAAAAGAATTTGGGAAATGCTCCTGATAATTCGAAGAGTCAGGTAAGATTTTGGGAAAAGGCCTGTGGGTTAGGGCCCACTAAAAAGAAAACACCGTTAGAAATGATTTTACAAGGAGATTGCACCGGTTGAATTAAATGACTTGAATGAGATAACAATCTCCAAATATCTTGAATGGATTGAGAATGGAAACACAAGTCTTCCGAGATATCTTCAGCACTCCAGAACAAATGAATAGTGAGAGGTGAGTGATTGAGAGGTGCACCGGCATGAGAAAGCATTTGACAAGAGGAAAATAATATGATCGACACTGAAAGCTTGAAATGGATCCACCGAAGAAGAAAAAAAAGAACGAAGGATGATGAATTTGAAGCTCGTGAGCATCTTCATGAGGGATCACCGGATCAGAACATTGATTGAAAAGAGTGAACTGACTTCACATGAATAAATGGATACTTGATTAAAATAAATGAGTCCTTGAAGAAAAGGGTGGGAGGGCGGCAAAACAAAGGCAACTTGGGGACGGATGAAACAAACACTGTTGAGAAAACTTAGAATTGATCTTGCGGATGTTGAAAATGATCGGATCCACTTGAAGAGAAACACGCCGGTTGGAAAAGAATTGACATGACAACCTCAGTGATCAAGAAGGATTAGTACTCCCCTAAAAATATGAGAACACCGCTTGAAAGGTATGGATTCAACACTTGACTTCGAAGCAACTCGAATACCACAAATAAAACAAAACAAAGGATTTGGCTTGCAGAATAAGCCGGAACAAACATATGATAGAGATTCCATCCGAAGTTTTCGTGGTGGGGCCCACACGGGCTCGAGTGTACAACACCATCATGTACAAGGCAGTGCACATGACATACGAAGTGTCCCCGAACCAGCATAGCCAAGGGTTCTTTAAGACACAACGAGACCACTATAAAATGACCGTGGAAAGGCGGACCACTAGACGTTGAACCCCAATCTCATATCATGCATCTGTCGAAAAGATATTCTAGGAACTACTTGAATTCCCACCTATAAAACTCCCGAAACTTCCTGGTTATGCAATCTGGTGTTGGGGATACAGGGGAAGCAATATATCTCACCCAAACTAACAATACCTACATCCAGTTGTATCCATCCGTCAACACATAACCAAGAAACCTTCGGAAATCGTGTACCTCAACCTTCGAAAAGCATCCATTATACGAGTTATGGTAATACTCCCGAACTCCCCAGTACTGGGTGACGTCGAGGTTATCTCACCAACAACTGCATAAAAGAGATTTTCGATGTCAGCAAAACTCAGGTATTCCAGAACTGCAACGATAAAATTGTGACGACAACACCTTAGAGCTCGACTTCCCGGGTCAAAGCCACATAAATAGACAGGAGGCACCAAGAACAATGTTCTCGTCACAAAACCATCGGAACGATTCCAAGATACCCGCGTGATCCTAAAAAAAATTTAGTGAAATTTGAGGAGAGGAAAGTCAAAACATCTACGTCAAGAGACCTCACCAGAGCAACGAAGGGGGCTGAGGAGTAAAAAGAATCCTACTCTCCGATATATATAATCCTAAGACTCAAAATAGTTTTCTTCTAGACTCAACAACGGCCAACAATCAAGGGGGCTCCTAAGGTCGGTCGAGGCTCTGATTACCAACTTGTCACGCCCAATATGAGACCCTATCCAAAAGGAACTCGAAGGTCCCACCAAGGATAGACCCGCATATTGAAACGCTTTTGCAAGGTGGATATCATTACATCAACATTACATAATAGATGGGGATACATACATAAGGCATACAATGCCACACGAATACAACATCATAATACATAAGGTCAACATCTGACTACGGATGAAACACAAACAGAAGCTCAAACGACATCCACCCTGCTAGCCCAGGCTGCCGACCTGGAACCTATCCCCTGATCGAAGAAGAAGCAGGAGAAGAACTCCAATACAAGCAAACATCACTCTCGCGTCATGATCATCGCATAACCTGTACCTGCAACTGTTGTTGTAGTAATCTGTGAGCCACGAGGACTAAGCAATCCCATTACCATGGGTATCAAGACTAGCAAAGCTTAAAGGGAAAGGAAGGGGTAAAGTGGTGAGGCTGCAGCAGCGACTAAGCATATATGGTGGCTAACATACGCAAATAAGAGCGAGAAGAGAGCAAGCGAAACGGCCGTCAACTAGTAATGATCAAGAAGTGATCCTGAACTCCTACTTACGTCAAACATAACCCAAAGACCGTGTTCACTTCCCGGACTCCGCCGAAAAGAGACCATCATGGCTACACACACGGTTGATGCGTTTTAATACGGATCTGGTGTCGAGTTATCTACAAGCGGACATTAACAAATTCCCATCTGCCAATAACCGCAGGCACGGCTTTCGGAAGATTATACCCTGCAGGGGTGTCCCAACTTAGCCCATGACAAGCTCTCGCGATCAACGAAGGAATAGACCTTCTCCTAGGAAGACCCGATCAGACTCGGAATCCCGGTTTACAAGACATTTCGGCAATGGTAAAACAAGACCAGCAAGACCGCCCGATGCGCCGACAATCCCGATAGGAGCTGCACATATCTCGTTCTCAGGGCAACACTGGATGAGCAATCCGTACAACTAAAACCAGACCTCAAGTTTCCCTGAGGGGGCGCTGCAAAGGGCTCTAGTTCGGACCAACACTTAGACAAGCACTGGCCCGGGGGGGGGGCTGTAATAAAGATGACCCTTGGGTTAATTACTCCCAAGGGAAATATAGGTGGTGACGAGGAAAATGGTAAAAGTCAATGTTGGGCCTTGCTGGAGGAGTTTTATTCAAAGCGAACTGTCAAGGGGGTCCCATAAATCACCCGACCGCGTAAGGAACGCAAAATCCGGGAACATAACACTGATATGACGGAAACTAGGGCGGCAAGAGTGGAACAAAACACCAGGAATAAGGCCGAGCCTTCCACCCTTTACCAAATATATAGATGCATTAATAATATAAGAGATATTGTGATATCCCAACCAAAATCCTGTCCACCATGGAGAAATCTTCAACTTCACCTGCAACTAGCAACGCTATAAGAGGGGCTGAGCAAAGCGGTAACATAGCCAGGCAATGGTTTGCTAGGAAGGGTGTCAAAGGTTAGAGGTTCATGGCAATTTGGGATGGCTTGATGAACAAGTGATAGGTAGCGTAGCATAGCGATAGAACGAATCAACTAGCATAGCAATGATAGTATTGAGATTTAGGGTAGTGGTCATCTTGCCTGAAATCCCGCAAGGAAGAAGAACGAGTCCACGAAGAAGACAAGCGGAAGTAGTCGAACGAATCCTCACAATCGCAACATTACCGGAACAAAGAAGCAACACCGGAAAGAAACAAACAACATGGTAAACACACAAGCATAAACATGGCATGATGCGCAAACAAGTATGATGCATGACCGGTTTAATGAGGCATGGCATGGCAATATGCACAAACAACACTACAAGTTAAGTGGAGCTCAATATGCAACGAGTTGCATATTGACGAAACACCACATGGACATATTTAGTTTAATCTCGTTTAAGCTACCAAAGAATATTAAATGTTGTTAAACATGGCAAGAGGTGAGGCATAATAAAACTACCTATCTAAGCAAGTTTAAATGAGGCCGGAACAACAAAACAACAATTCCGGAAAATCCCCATATGCAAATTATGGATTTGGTACTGTTCTGCCCTAGAACATATTTTAAGTTTGTTAAACAGGAAAATAAAGTGGACCATGTTAAACTAGGCATTTTTCCACCCCATCTACATATAAAGTTTATTTAAAACCGAGCTACGGTTATTTAGTTATGAAATAAAGCATTTTAGCATGGCATTTAAGCAAATTAGCACAAACAGCATGTTAAACATTTTAAACATGGATGAAAGTGACATATTATTAATCTACACAATTTTCTGAGCATTTTACATATATAAATCATTTTAATATGATGCACGGTTGAGGAGTTATTAAATGCATGATATTGAGGGGTTTTCTGTAAAACTGTAATTCACCGGATAATAGGAAATTCGTAGAACAGGGAAAAAAACCTAAACAGGCCGAAACCGAACCACACGGGCCGATGCAGGAAACAAAAGTGCGATGGGGCACAGGATAGCGTGTGGGCGCTCACCAGAGGGCCACAGGGCCGGGCGAGCTGGGCTTTGAGGCGCTGCGGCTGGCGCGGGTGGGCCGGACGGGGCCCACGACAGGGGAGCTCGTCCCCGACCTTGCCCGAGGCCGAGGTGAAGCATGGCGGCGGCGAGACGAGGGGCTCCGGTGAAGCAGGCTGGAGGAGGCCATGGGGGTTGTGGTGCCGGCCGGATCCAGGCGGATCTGGACGCGGCGGACCCGTTCCCGGCGATGGCGAGGCCAGCCGGCGACGGGCGGAGCTCGAAGGGCGGCGGGGACCTGCGGGGGAAGGAGATAGAGTAAGGCAGGGATAGAGAAGGGAAGGGAGGGGACGGCGGGGCGGCAACCTGAGGAGGCGACGGCGCGGAGCGGCGGCTCCGGCGAGGGAGTAGGGAGCGGGCGGCGGGGTTGAGAGGCGGCGGCGGCGCTCTCAATCCCCTGATCGAGCGGGAGGAGCGGGGCGGCTTGGTCGGGCGCCTGCGGGTGCGGTTGGGCCCCGGATGGGCTTGGCGGGCTGCGTGCGGGCTCGGGCCGATGGGGGCGCTGGAGGGAGGCGCAGGGGACGCGTGGAAGGCGGGGAGTGGGCGCGGGGGCGGCGCGGCTGACTTGGCGGCGGCGCTGGGTGGTGGCTGGCGGCGGGGGCAGCGCCAAGTGGCGGGCAGGAGGTGGCCGGGCACGGAAAATGAGGTGCCGATGGCTGGGAGGTTAGGGGAGGATGCTAGGGGTAGGTTTAGCCCAAAAATGGTAAGGGGAGGGTGTTTATATAGCAGTTTTTGGCTAGGGTTTGGTCTAGGGGGGTTTTGGAGCCCTCCGATCTCGATCGGGCGGTTCTGGACGCGAGGGGGGGTTAGGCAGGCCTAGGTGGGCTGTGATGAGAGGCCTCGAGCTGAGAGGAGAGGGGAGAGAAGAGAGGCCCGGCAACAGTTTCCGAGACCGAAACGTCCGACGATTAAACCGACTATATCGCGGTTATAAATATAACGGTTGGGCAGTCAAACGAACTCCGAATGCGACGAAACTTGACAGGCGTCCTGTCTACACTATAATAAGACCGCACGACAAGTTGCAACCCATTCCGAGAACATTTTTATGCCACTTATAAAATAATATTTCGGAGGTGCCGCGGGCGCGTGCGAGTGTGGTCGGGCTCAGAACGGACAACAGAGAGAACCGGCGAAACCCGAACGGATGCAAGTTTTATGAAAACAATGTCGATGCAATGCGCATGATGATATGAGATGAGATGCATAACAAGAACAAAATGCAAAACAACAGACAAAAACCCAACCACGAAGGAAATATCATATAGCATCTCCGGAAAAGGCAAGAGTTGGAGTTCCGAATATGGAAAGTTGTATCCGGGGCGTTACACGGGGGCTGGGGTTGGGGCCGCACTGCTATGCTTGCTTGGAACGTGCCAGCCGAATTTGTTGTAGGTTACTTCGGGCTCGCTTGACGTTGTCCGGACGTTTGACATCTGGATTGGAGAACTGCCTTCAGAGGCTACTCTGTACTTCCGCCGACAGGGCCGCCATGTGCTCCTCCGTTCGGAGAGAGCGTTCGGTGTTTCCGTTTACCGTGATGACTCCGCGAGGTCCTGGCATCTTGAGCTTGAGATATGCGTAGTGCGGCACCGCATTGAATTTTGCAAATGCGGTTCGTCCAAGCAGGGCGTGATAGCCACTGCGGAATGGGACTATGTCGAAGATTAACTCTTCGCTCTGGAAATTATCCGAGGATCAGAAGACCACTTCGAGTGTAACCGAGCCTGTGCAGCTGGCCTCTACACCTGGTATGACGCCTTTGAAGGTTGTCTTTGTGGGTTTAATCCTTGAAGGATCGATGCCCATTTTTCGCACTGTGTCCTGATAAAGCAGGTTCAGGCTGCTGCCGCCGTCCATTAGGACTCTGGTAAGGTGAAATCCGTCGATACTTGGGTCTAGGACCAATGCAGCAAATCCGCCGTGACGGATGCTGGTGGGGTGGTCCCTTCGATCGAAGGTGATCGGGCAAGAGGACCATGGGTTGAACTTTGGGGCGACTGGCTCCAACGCATAGACGTCCTTGAGAGCACGCTTCCGCTCCCTTTTGGGGATGTGGGTTGCGTATATCATGTTCACCGTCCGAACTTGCGGGGGGAATCCCTTCTGTCCTCTGTTGTTCGGCGGCCGGGGCCCCTCCTCGTCATCGCTATGTAGCCCCTTGTCTATGGTTTCGGCGCTTAACTTGCCTGCCTGCTTGAACACCCAACAATTCCTGTTGGTGTGATTGGCTGGCTGTTCGGGGGTGCCGTGTATCTGGCACGAGCGATCGAGTATCCGGTCTAAGCTGGATGGGCCCGGAGGGTTTCTTTTGAATGGCTTCTTCCGCTGACCGGGTTTAGAGCCTCTGAATCCGGCATTGACTGCCGTATCTTCAGTATTGTCGCCGTTAATGCGGCGCTTATGCTTGTTGCAACGTGACCTGCCGTTGTTGTCCTTGGTATCCGAATTGCCGGGGCTCTTGGCTATGTTATTGCTACAAGCTAGCCAGCTATCTTCTCCCGCACAAAAGCGGGTCACGAGTGTCGTGTGGGCTGCCATAGATTTGGGCTTTTCCTGTCCTAGGTGCGGGCAAGCCATTCGTCTCAGATGTTGTGCCTGAAGGCTGCAAGGGCCTCGGCATCCGGACAGTCGACTATTTGGTTTTTCTTGGTTAGGAACCGTGTCCAGAATTGTCTGGCCGATTCCTCTGGCTGCTGGATTATGTGGCTTAGGTCATCGGCGTCTGGTGGTCGCACATAAGTGCCCTGGAAGTTGTCAAGGAATGCGGATTCCAGGTCCTCCCAACAACTAATTGACTCTGCTGGCAGGCTGTTAAGCCAATGTCGATCTGGTCCTTTAAGCTTGAGTGGGAGGTATTTGATGGTGTGTAGATCATCGCCACGGGCCATGTGGATATGAAGGAGATAATCCTCGATCCATACCGCAGGATCTGTTGTGCCATCGTATGATTCGATGTTTACGGGTTTGAAGCCCTCGGGGATTTGATGATCCATTACTTCGTCTGTGAAGCATAGTGGGTGTGCAGCGCCCCTGTACTGGGCTATATCACGACGCAGCTCGGATGAGCTTGGTCTGTTGTATTCGGCCGGGCCGTACTTATTATGTCCGGCTTGACGGTTAGCGTCACGTGAAGCGGGGCGCCCATGCGATCCGTAGATCGATCTTGTTTGCATTGCCTTATAATCCAAGATGTCTCGCAGGTCTGTTGCGTCTCCCCATACTCTGGTATGTTTTGAGCGGTGCCAGGGTGCGGCTTGGGTCGAGGGCCTGAAGGCCTCTCTATCGCGGCCACGGGGTGGCCGATCGGGCGCATCGTACGCTGGTGATGTAGGTTTAGTTGCTTCCTCCTCAAGTTGGGGTAGCAGCCTGTGCTTTGGGTAGCTCTTGGAGGGGCGTTCTAGTTTATACTCTTCGGCCGCCAGGACTTTGGTCCATCTGTCGGCTAGCAAGTCTTGGTCAGCTCTAAGCTGCTGTTGTTTCTTCTTGAGGCTGCTTGCCGTGGCCACAAGCCTGCGTTTGAAACGCTCTTGTTCGATGGGATTCTCTGGCACGACGAATTCGTCGTCGTCGAGGCTTGCCTCGTCTTCGGAGGGAGGCATATAATTGTCGTCCTCAACCTCTCTGTCGGCCGCTCTCTCATGAGGGCTGGCTCCTTCGTCCTCCTGCACTGAATCCTGCTGGAGGGGGTTGTCTTCGGCACTGTCCGGTATGTTGTTATCTCAGGTGCAGGAATCGCCATTTTTGCTTTGGCGGGACTTAGAGCGGCGCCGCTGACGTCGGCGCTTGGGTTGCTTCTTGGAGGGATCATCCTCCGTTTTTTCCTCGCCATCCCTTGCTTTAGGGGTGTCCACCATGTATATGTCATATGACGAGGTGGCTTTCCAGTTCCCTATAGGTGCTGGTTCTTGATCGTCTCCTTCATCGGCGTCCATGCCATCGATGTCTTCGGAGTCAGAGTCGAGCATGTCGGTTAAATCGTCGATAGTGGCTACGAAGTGGGTGGTGGGTGGGCCTCGAATTTCTTCATCATCTGTATCCCAACCATGCTGGCTGTAGTTCGGCCAGGGCTCTCCTAACAAAGAGAGAGACTTTAGTGAATTCAGGATGTCGCCAAAAGGCGAGTGCTGAAAGACGTCCGCGGCGGTGAACTCCATGACCGAAGCCCAATCGGGCTTGATCGGAAGAGGTGCGGGATATACGGAGTCTGGAGCAGAGTCCGACACCTTGGAGTCACGGGCCTTGCGAAGGACTAGGCTGGTATCCAGCTCTATCGCCGTAGAGATTGCAGCTTCCGGGGCGGCGTCCAACCGTCCATCCCTGACTAGCGCAGTGGGCTCCGAGCTAATGGTCGGAGCGGACACCTGAGCGACGCTCTGAGCGTTGTCCGACGGCAGAGCTAAATTGTGCCCATCGTGACAGTGCGGCACGCCCGGTCATGGCTCGAATCCGTCGAAGATCAAGTCCCCGCGGATGTCAGCCGTGTAGTTTAAGCTTCCAAACCTGACCTGATGGCCAGGGGCGTAGCTTTCGATCTGCTCCAGATGGCCAAACGAGTTGGCCCGCAGTGCGAAGCCGCCGAATACGAAGATCTGTCCGGGGAGAAAAGTCTCATCCTGGACCGCATCGCGATTAACGAGCGAAGAAGCCATCGGGCCTAAAGGCGACGACACAGAGGAACTCTCAATGAAAGCACCAATGCCGGTGTCAAAACCGACGGATCTCGGGTAGGGGGTCCCGAACTGTGCGTCTAGGCGGATGGTAATAGGAGACAAGGGACACGATGTTTTTACCCAGGTTCGGGCCCTCATGGTGGAGGTAAAACCCTACTCCTGCTTGATTAATATTGATGATACTGGTAGTACAAGAGTAGATCTACCACGAGATCAGAGAGGCTAAACCCTAGAAGCTAGCCTATGGTATGATTGTTGTTCGTCCTATGGACTAAAACTCTCCGGTTTATATAGACACCGAAGGGGGCTAGGGTTACACAGAGTCGGTTACAATGGGAGGAGATCTTCATATCGTATCGCCAAGCTTGCCTTCCACGCCAAGGAAAGTCCCATCCGAACACGGGACGGAGTCTTCAATCTTGTATCTTCATAGTCCGGGAGTCCGGCCAAAGGTCTTAGTCTGGCCATCCGGACACCCCCTAATCCAGGACTCCCTCAGACGTGATGCCTATATACATGATCATGCCTACATAACATCATAATTATTTGCTTTTCTATCAATTGCTTGACAGTAATTCGTTCACCCACCGTAATACTTATGCTATCTTGAGAGAAGCCACTAGTGAAACCTATGGCCCCCGGGTCTATCTTTTATCATATAAGTTTCCAATCTACTTTTATTTGCATCTTTATTTCCTTCATCTATATTATAAATACCAAAAATATATTTATCTTATCATATTATCTCTATCAGATCTCACTTTCGCAAGTGGTCGTGAAGGTATTGACAACCCCTTTATCGCGTTGGTTGCGAGTTCTTTGTTTGTTTGTGTAGGTTCGTGGGACTTGTGAGGAGCCTCCTACTAGATTGATACCTTGCTTCTCAAAAACTGAGGGAAATACTTACGCTACTGTGTTGCATCACCCTTTCCTCTTCAAGGAAAACCAACGCAAGCTCAAGATGTAGCATCTACACAGATGATGAACTCAAGAAGATGGACTTCCAACAGGACTTTGACTGGTCTCATCACTACAAAAAAAAGGCACATCTGTGACATTTTGGGTCGAACGAATTTTTTCTGTCATACTTATGACACTTCTATGACGATGATTGTGACAAAACCCGATATCATCATAGATGTGGTGGGCTCCTACTTCTATGACAAAAAATCATGACAGAAAATGGGCTTTTCGTCCTGGGTGAGCCAGAGACGCAGCTGCATGACATTCTTTGGGCCGTCCATGACGGAAAAAACCGTGGTAGAAGCGAGGGCGAGGAAAATTTTGGCGAGTTTCCGGCTACGGTAGGTGGTCGGGGGCCAAGCGATGCGCGTTTCTCTCGTACATGTACGCACGTGTGTGCGAGGCGTTGGCTCTAACTGAACCCGAGCGAGGCGTTCGCTTACTGAACCCGAGCGATTGCACTGCAGGCTAGCGTTACTGAACCCGAGCGATCGATCGATGGCTATTAACTGAACTCGATCGAGCGATTCCTTCGCTACTGCTGCTAACTGAAGCCGATCGATGCTGCCTCTGGATGAACAGTGAGCGTTGCAGGGGGTTTGGATGAACAGTGAGCGGTGGGGGTGGATGAACCGAACCCCGTGGTGTTGCCTCTGGATGAACAGGACCCCGATTGATCAAGCCGGTTGGGGCTGGATGAACAGGACCCCGTGGAGGGCTGGATGAACAAGATGACCCCATGGAGGGTTGGATGAACAGTAGACGGTGGAGGTGTGGATGAACAGTAGCCCGTGGAGGGGTGGTTGAACAGGAGCCCGTGGAGAGGGCTGGTTGAACAGTAGCCGGTGGAGTAGCGCGTGGTGGAGGCTGGATGAAAAGGAGACCATGGATGAACAGTCGCAGGTGGAGGCTGGAGGAGGTCGACGGTGGATGAACAGTAGCTCGTGGAGGCTGGAGGAGGTCGACGGTGGAGATGAACAGTATCCCGTGGAGTCCCGTTTTGCGGTACGCCACACCCCTCCCGATGAACAGGACCCCCGTTTCAACCGTAGCGCTCCAACACAAGTCCATTTCGTCCGTTTTGCGGTACACCACACCACTCCCGATCAACAGGACCCCGTTTCGACCGTAGGAGGTCCAACACAAGTCTGTTTCCTCCGTTTTGTGGTACGCCAGACCCCTCCCAATGAACAGGATCCCGTTTCGAACGTGGCCGGTCGAACACAAGGCCGTTTCCTTCGTTCTACGGTACGCCAGGCCTCGTTTCCATCGGCTGTTCCGTCCAAGCCGGTTGGCTCCCATGCGTTCCGTTGCCTCCCGATGAACACGATGCATTCCGTTGCCTCCCAATGAACACGACGCATTCCGTTGCCTCCCCATGAACACGATGACGATGCAGTTTCTTTGTTTCGACCCAGCCATGTACACGAGCCCTAGCCGTACGTATGCGCAACTAGGCGTTCGAGACCCCGCCCGTATGTACGTATGTGGCCGTATTTTCTTTCTTGCACGCTGTTCACTGTACGTACGTGTACATGCTACGTGTGCGCCTCTACTACGACACGTGCGCTCCTCTACATCAACCAAAATGTACGTACATGTTCGCAACCAGAATGACAACGCTACATACGCTTCGACCAGGTGGGTCCCGACTGTCACGCACTTCCTTGCATGCGAAGATGTAGATGGTGGGTCCTAGCAGTCAGGGGGGCGAATCATTTTTTTGGCCCGGATGCACTTCCTTGCATGCAAAGATGTAGCTGGTGGGTCCCAGCAGTTAGGGGGAAACATTTTTTTCATGAAATACGGTGGCCCGTCCAATGGGTCCCTGCTGTCAGGTGGAGGAATAATTATTTTGCGCATAATAAGGTGGCACTTCCTTGCGGCCGCCGTGGACCCAGCTGTCAGCCTCTCCATGTACAATACTCTTCCGATGGAAGTCGTTCCTTGACTACGTTGACCACGCCACACGGAGAGCACCAGGGCGGTGGACGGCGGCGAGGCCTAGGAAGGGGATGACGCGGAGCCGGGGAAGACGTGGCAGTGGAAGCCCGTGCGGAGAGGAGTACGAAGGTTCACTGGTTCAGCTGTGGTGTGAGGTTGCCGTCGCCGCAGGGCCTGGCCAGCGGTGGGAATAGTAGGGGCGGTGAGGCCTCTGCGGCAGCACAGCCAACCACGGGAGGCAGGAGCATGCGGCACGACCGGCACTGCTTTGGGTGGCTGGAGCACGAAGACCAGAGGTTGAAGAAGCACTACGGCCGTTGGATGGACATCGTACGGTCACTGGAGCTAGAATCGTTCATATTGACTAAGTTGATGAAGCCCTCTGTCCCCGTCAACTTAGTAGGCCCACAAGTCAGCCTCCCACCAAGGTGAGTCCCAGCTAGCAGGGGAGTATTCATTTTTTTGTGCATAATAAGGAAGCACTTCTAGTGGGTCCGAGCTGACAGCAGGGGGAACATTTTTTCGTGAAATACAGAGGCCCTTCCGATGGGTCCCAGCTATCAGGTGGAGGAATCATTATTTTGTGCATAATAACATGGCTGTTGTTTGTTGACCATGTTGACCTCGCCGCGCCGAGAGCACAAATGCGGTGGACGAGGGCGAGGCCCAGGAAGAGAACCACTCAAAGTCGGCGAAGCCACCGCAGCGGATGCCCATGCTAAGGGGAGTACGAGCACTAACTGGTCGGCTGCGGGCTGAGGCTGACGTTGCCGGAAAATAACAGGATGTGTGGGTGGTTAGAGGGATGGCCTGGCGACAGCACAACCAACCACGAGAGGAGGGAGCAGGCAGTCCCGCCGGCGCTGGTTTGGGCGGCTGGAGCAGGAAGATCATAGATTGAAGAAGCACGGCGATCGTTGGATGGACATCCAACAGACACTATTGTGTGTTGACTAAGTTGACAAAGCCTTGCGTACGCGTCAAAAATTTTTAGGACAGCGTCATCGTCAACCTAGTAGGCCCAAAAGTCAGCCTCCAAATCTGTGGAAAACAACATACATCCCATTAGTCATTATTTTCAATAATTTACACCCCATTTGCTAATTCTTAAGGATATTTGAAGCCCATATTCTTTTTATTAGCATTACAGGCCATATATTCTGGGCACTGCTAAAAAATTCAATGAAATTTTGCATATTTCGGTGGGGTCCGAACTCTTTTAATCACGAAATTTTAAGTCATGTTAAAAATAATTTTCAAAAATTATATCAAAATAAAATTCAAAAAACAATTCTCCGCAAAAAAATGAATGAAATTTAGAATCTTAACTAGCAAGATGCCCGTTCGTTGCACGGAACATGAAGATGCATTTGTATGAGTAGTTTATCTTGTGGGAGAAAAGATGATATTTTAATGTAATTGCCAGTTGGCTTTGGTTTTTATAAAAGCAGAGAGTAGAGAAATCCTGAAAAAATGATATTTTAATGCAATTGCCGGTTGGCTTTGGTTTACAAATTTACAGCCAATTTCTTACAACTTGTAGCCCATTTTCTGGGGAAGCCCATTTCTTACTACTTACATCCCTCCTCGCCTTGAAAGATTTGCAGCCCAGCAGGTCTGATAAAAGTAAGTAAGCGTCGGTTTTGGTATTCTCCAAAAAAAGAAATGGGCTAGCCATTTTCAGAAAGAAAAAATATATCAACTGGGCTCGTCATGTGCTTAATAAAAGCGTAAGCATGGGCTAGACGGGCCACAGCCCCCACACAGCGTGCAATTTAGCTCTGTCTTTGAAACTAAAAAAAGACTGGGCAAGCTGATGGGTCCCTGGTGTTATCCGCTTGTTGCGTAATTTCCTCGTTTATTGACTACATTGACAATGGCGTGGGACTTAGTTGTCAGACAATTAGGAGGAAGTATTTTTTAGTAATAATGAGGCACCTCCTTGTGAAATGCAATGACCCTGGTGGGTCCCTACTGTCAACCTCTCCACATACAATCATCTCCTGATTCCTCTTGGTTTTTGACCATGTTGATAACGCCAGACGGTGGCGGGCACAGCGAGCGAACCAAGGCGAAGAAAGATGGCGAGGCCTCGGACGGGAACAAACAGCAGCCGTGGAAGATGCGGCAGTGTAGTGTCAGGTGGAGGGGAGTACGAGGGCAACAACATGCAACTCAAGCATACAAATGGTACAAAAAGCCCAAGTATTAATTGTTCATCAAATTTTTAGACAAAACCCAGATTGAACATGACAGTAACATCTAACCCAACCACTCTTTTTTGCAGTGACAAACAAATGGATCGGTCTGATCCATAAAATCAACATCCTGTGCAAAAAAAATATTTCAGGATGACTACAACTTGTTGTAAATAGAAGCCGAGCACGTTTGGAAGCCCATTTGTCCATCTGAAACTTCTTTTTTTTCTGTTCAACATGTCCGTCCGTGAGAAATCTCTTGCGGTAAAAATTAAGCCTCATGGACAATAGTAACCTCGCATTCAATAGGAAGAATGTGACAAAGCTTCTGTTTGCCTGGTTGGATGCATATCGTTCCACCGTTATTGTCCTCAAACGAATGTCATGAGAACTGAGAAAATCCTGGTGCTTATTACGCCACTGATTGGTTATATGTTTTTCTCCATGTGGTTCTGCCTAAGTAGACATGAAGATTGAAAACAGTTAAGGTCTGAAAAAAGAGTATGCCGAAAGAACGACAGCTGAATAGTTAATTCTAGTACAATATATACGGGCTTTCAATGTGCATGAAATCATCACCTCTATATATAAATTCTCTAGAGATCGAAAGCATCGCAGCAAGCCAATAATTATGTCCAGATCAAAACTAAACATTCTGATATATATGATCTTGGCAGAATCCAGCAGCATTGATAGGCTATCAATGGACGAACTCTTCATTGAGCATATAACATAATATTAGTACCCAAAGTGTACTCCAAGATGATATAAAACTTATGCACACAAATGAAAAATGCAGCATATGATTACAAATGCGTAGATGATAATATACGGTACCTGAAAAAGTGAGGAGCCAAACACCAACTCCTTGTGATTATTAAACGGGTCACGAATTACACCCAAAGTCTCCAGTTTGGGCGCAGAGACGACAGTTATTTGTGAAGGTGTAGAACAATTATCAAGGAGCAACCTTTGAAGTGAAGGGGCATCTTCGATGATGAGCTGCTGTCCTTTAAAACAAATTCCAATGCTTTTAAGGTGAGGCGACTTTATTTGGAGACAAGTGATACTGATTTCTATTCCAAAAACAATCAGCAAGCGCCCCAGGGCAGGGAAACTGGAGTGGATGATGTTGTGCAGTGAGGCCTCCGACAGATAAACCACCACAAGCGAAAGTTTTTTTAGCAGTGGGAGTCGAAGCATTTGTACCAGATCGTCTGGTAGATGGCACTAGGCGAAGGTGGCGGTGTGGAGAGAGGAGGAAAACCGCGAGATGGACAACGGTGGTGTGGGCATGAATTCTTGGTGTGTTCGTGGTATGAAACTTTTGTGGTAATGGTACAACTCAAACTTCTGGAGTTTTCCGAATTCAGGGGATGTCAGCCAAGCGTCCACCGTGTCGGGTAAGGACAGCAGGTAGCGTGTCGGGATGCAGAGGCATTGAATGGGGCCCTGCTGGTGAGAAGAGATGATGGCTCTGAGGAGATCAAATTCAGGAAGGACAGATATCTGACGACAGTCGAGATTGAGGGGCGCACTGTGCGATAGAGGGCGCCACCGAGTTGAGAGGACTTGTGTGCGGCAGCAATCCTTGGTGGGGAGAAACGAGATGATCTCCTCAAGGATGACGTCCAGAAGATCGCTGATACGGTCCACCGGAGATTCTACCGGTTCATCAGATCCGGGTGGGGGGGCTTGCCGCTTCTCCCTGCGCTACCGGGTGCGGGATCTACAACCGGCATCGCCGCTTGCGGGAGCCTCATCTTCTTGGCGTTGGGGCCAGCCGACTCCATTTTCCTTGTGGGTGTCGCGCCGGCTCACGGGTTTGAGCAGAGTAGCCAGAGATGAGCCTAGTGGCAGTGCGAGTGGGGAAGAAGGAGGGCTGGGGATTTCTGTAGGAGTGGAAGAAGAGGAGAAGGCGTTTTCTGTACGAGTGAGGAAGAAGGTGAGCGTGGGTTTTCTGGACGAGTGAGGAAGATTGGGGAGCGGGGGGAATTGGGGGGGGGGGAGACGGAAGTGGGAGAGCGAGTTGTTCGTGTTTATAAGGCCCGCTGCACTAACTACTCGCTTTTTCCCAAGAACCGCTCTCTTCTTTTGTGTTGCTGCATTGGAGCTGGCGCATGGACTTGGCTGACTGGCCATGCATGCAGGATGCATGTGCCCGCCGGCCACTGCATGCGCTTGGTTTGTTACTAGGCCTATTTAATAGGGTGGTTATGGAGTAAATTAAGGAGATTTATTTTCTCTATGTGCATCCACCAAATTAGAGGATGCGGTACTGGATGCAGACACTCACATTAAACTAAGATTCAGAAGATACGGTATGCATACTAAATTCAGAAGAACAAAAGTTCAGCAT
Organism: Triticum dicoccoides; assembly: GCF_002162155.2. NCBI lineage: Eukaryota > Viridiplantae > Streptophyta > Magnoliopsida > Poales > Poaceae > Triticum > Triticum dicoccoides. The sequence goes on along the minus strand of NC_041391.1, from coordinate 66,101,847 downwards.
GTTTATGCATCTCAATGATTCACCATACTATAACCAATACAAAGCTGTGAGAAGGTGTGGAAATAAATAAAATCGGTCGATGCTTCTCTGAGCAAAGGGCCTCCCTACGCACGCATTAATTTCCTGGGCATGCTTGTTTCTTCTCAATGTTGCGAGCACTTTGAGGATGTTGGCAACTCCACATCTAGCTAGCTGCCTCATCTTGCAATTGATGCTGACACATTTGCAGCAAACACATGAGGCAATAGAGATGACTCAACATGAGTCCATATTGTGCAGTTCCCCTGAAATCATATTCATTGTCCTGAATCTGAAAAGATAGGAAAACAGTAGCTATACTTAAACGGTATTGAAAAAAGTAGCACATATCAATAGCTCGGCATGACAAAAGTGGTCATCTAGACGAAGGGGATACTAACCTGCCTGAGGAAGATTATATATAATTTCATAAGTCCTTGGTTGATTTCCACCTTCGGCTGCACTGCTTGTTTGCTCCTCCACACATGACAGGATCGTTCCGCACTACATTCAGCAAGTCAACATACGAATAAGCTAATTTCATCTTGTGGTGGTCATTGTACCTAGTTAGGAATGTAGGAATACTGGAAGCACCATGAGGTTAGCTGACAGCAGGTAGATGCAGCCATATAAATTTTGTGCGGTGCTACCAAAATTGAGGTTTGTATCCCTTCCTGTTATGAGAATTCTTCTTGAAGTTGGTAGAATGTGATGGCTTGTCCTTTGCATCAAACTTGCCTTTCCCCTGAGATTTGTTCTTGTTGTTTTGGGGCTGGTTGGGCTGGAAGTTCTTCTCGTGTACCATGTGGGCACTAGAAGCTCCCTCAGCAACCCGAGCACATGTGTCTTTTGCTCTCGCCTTCTCCTTAAAATCAAGAGTGCTAATGAGATCCAAAACAGAAAACTCATGTCTCTTGTTTTTCGTAGAAGTAGCAAAATCATTCCACGAAGGTGGAATCTTGGCAATAATGGTCCCAGCAACAAATTTGTCCGGCAACACACACTTAAAGTACTCAAGTTCCTTAGAGAGTGAATGTATCCCATGAGTCTACTGAACAACAGAGCGCTCATCAGTCATCTTGTAGTCACATAATTGCACCATGACGTACAACTCGTTGCCAGCGCCCGAGGGCCCAAACGTGGCCTCGAGCGCAGCCCACATGTCTTTGCCGTTGTCAAACGACATATATGAATCCATAATGGAATCGTCAAGAACACTCAGCAGGGTGGCTTTGAAGAGGGTATCCATGTTCTGAAAAGCTTCCTGCTGTGTAGGATTAAGATCGCCCTCAGGCTTACCCTTAGTGGCGTCATAGATGTACATGATCTAAAACCAATATACTGCTCTTGTGCGCCACCTTTTATATTGCACCCCCTTAAAAGTAGGCGGCTTCAAAAGCGCAACAAAACCACTCGGAGTAAATTGTCTATAATCAGTTTTTTGGATTGGATTCTTGAATATATGAGCAATTTACTATGAGTGTGCTCCCCAAAAACCTGATCGCCCCTCTCCCGTACAGGATCACGAAAGGCGGGGTTCGGAGGACTATTGTCCCTTCTCGCGGTGCACGCCGGAAGGAGGGCTGGAGAAGAACTGTGTGGCGGCGCTAAGATCTAGAACGGTGCGAAACCATATGATATAGTGGCGGCTAGGGTAGAGCATGTCAGGTCGGTCGTGTGAGTAAGACCAAGTATAATAGTAGGCCTTTGGCCCCCAAACCCCACGTCCAAGTCAATAATAGCCCCACCAAGGTTTGTCTAAAAAACGGAGTAATTAAGGCGTCCGTCAGTCCCTTTAGTATAGATATTATATCATTAATAATGGCCCCACCTTTTGTCTCACAAAGTATGTTGGGGCTCCGGCTACAAGTTTGCAATCCGCTTCTCTTCTCTCTCCTTCAACTAAGCACAAATACTATATTTAAATCCTTATAGCCTACTTATGTCATCTAATTGTAGTACTTGCTCTAAAGTTACTCTCCACTATGTAGTCTGAAATGCCGGGCGTGCAGCGGGCGGTGCCCTCGATCGGTGCGCCACTTCAATGGCGGAAGTAGTGAGAGGTCGTGTCGCCCTGACTTGCCATCAATGTGGAGCGGCGGGCTCAGTTGGCGCCGGGCGGGAAGCGCGCGCGAGAGGGGGGAGGGGTTTTTGTTGGGCCAAGAAGGTGAGAAGGCAACTTGGGATCGGTCCGGACGGGGAAATATCATGTGCTCCCATACTCTGCATATGACACTAGTCTATGTTACTACTCCCTCCTTTCCGGTTTATAGAGATGTTTAGAGTAACATAGTAATATGTTACAGTATAAGTTACTCCCCACTATGACCAGCCTTGGCCTCTCCCAGTGCCCCACCATGTATAGCTGCTAAGCCTGCCACGTAGGCATAAAATATGATGTGGGAAGTTAATTAAGAAGAGAGAGACTAGTTTGGTGACCGCGGGAAGAAATGGTGGAAAGACAGTTTTGAGTCTATAGCTAGTTAAATGAAGCAAGCTTAGCAACAATAAACTAAGCACCTATGCATTGAAGACTTGAGTTACTAAGCCATTTAATGCACTTAGCACCTCATCTAAGCACATCTAAGCATTTAGCACTTAGGACCCCCTTGACCGTGGACCTTGATGGTGTACGTCACCTTATGTCTCGTAATTTTCCTCGTCATCATCTGAGTCCTAGAAGATCTCACCCACATCATCATTAGGCATGCAGCCGCCTTGATAGACAACATGCGCAGAAGGAGTAGAGGCGACTGGGGATGCACCACGTCATGTGCACTCCGTACATGCTCATGTGCGTGCAGCGTGCGTGTTTTTCCATCGGTGCTAGCTCTAAGGCCGAGGCTGCGGTCGTCTTCGTCTCCGACTAGTCGTTGAGCAACTACAGCAAAGAGGTGCTGCAAGAGATGTGTAGGCGCCATTGTGTGCGAGCTTCGCCATAGCATGACGAACCGGACATCGCCGCAGATGGCGCACGCCTCATGCAGCCGACTGTGTGCGCATGCATGTGTTATTCACGTGCATTCTGCGGCCGAGTGTGTGTGCATGCACGTGTTGTGTACGTGCGTTGTGTGCTCCATGTTGTGCGCGTATGTGCATGAGTTGGATCAGATGGACTTAGTGGGTTGGCTTGTGTACATGTGTGGCTGCGTGCGTCCTGTACATGCGTGGCTTGTTGCGTGGTTATCAATATAAACTATAAAACATCTTCAACTTAGCATCCTGATGTACCGTTTCTAGTGGTTAGCGAAGAGTTCATGTTCTTTTATTTGTTTATAGGTGGGCAGGCGGCGAAAAACAGGGGAAAACATGCAAGGTTCCTTGCAGACGCTCCACCGCGAGGTTCCTCGCTCCTTCTCAGTCTTTGGGAATCTATGTTCTTTAACTCTTTTCTTTACATGAGCTTTGTTCATCCTTTTCCCAACACGCGAGACATCTAGCATCAAGGTGCACGTGTCATGCAAGAAAAGGGAGATAATCATATAAGCAATGCGTAAGTGAGTCGTGCACTTCAATGGCACCTACGCAATATTTTTTTCTCCTTGATGGCATGTGAATAGTGCACGTACTCAATGACGGTGCACGGCATGGTAGCAATGACATGGTCAACCCTTTTTTGGAGAGAATACGTACTAAATAAATTTGATGTGTCCCGTCAACTCGCAGAACGACGAGAAGCTTGATTACGCCTTCTCCCTCGCCAACGCGTGCGCGGTGGCTCGCAGCATGAGGTGAAACTTTTGCTTACAAGCGGTGGACCTGCATCAGTTCATTTGGTGTCAGATTGCCAGAAGTACTACTGTAGAACCATGGACTTCCGGAAGAGGCGAAGAGCCAAGCGCAAGGTCACCTACTAACCTTAGGCTAGGCGTAGTGGGAGTAACATAAGTAGGGGTACCTCCTTTTTTATTCTAGAAACAACCACACGCAAATATCGAGGTGCTGGTTACGTAGAACAAATTTCCTGGAGTCCGTGCTCAGCCCTCCTCTATCTCTCTTCTCAGCCAGCCAGCGAACGCGCGGAGCCCATCGTCTGTTTGCTCATATGTGGTCCCACATATGTAAGTGAAAATGCAAGAGGACCCACTGAACATGCACATCTTTCACCTCGACGTGCTGGTGATGAAAAACAAATCCAATAAAGATCTTCGGTGGCCGATTTTGGAGTTACTCAAAAGTAGTAAGATTCTATTTACAGTTTAACCCAAGATGCACATCACGTGGCTTCAACTACCACTCTCTTTCCTTGCATGACACGACCTGGATGTTGGATGTCCCACGTGTTGGCAAAAGGAGGAAGAACCCGAGCAAATCTTCGGTTGTGCTCTCGGATTAGACTAGTTGTGCTAACTTAAAATTTTATTGTGTAGAATGGATGCAATGTTTGGTATTGGGAAGAAGAGTACATCGATATATTGATAGAGCGCAATTTAGTAGATGTTCTAGCACTTTTAGCTAGCATAGAGGCTAGAGGTGAGACTAGTGCACTTGTTGATAGAATAGAGGCTAGGCATCAGACTAGATGCGAGGAAGCAACATCTACTTCTTTACACTCGAAGAAGAAAGAAGCACGCAAGATCGAGCCTCCGCAGATCAACAATGAATGCATCAAGAAGGCACTAATCCAACTTACAGGAGCAATTATGGAAGTTGGATATCTTCTAAAATGTATTCTTGTGGTTCTTGTTTTCTTTGGTCTTGCTTTTCTAGTCAAAATTTTGGTGATGTATTTCCATGTACCAAAAAATCAATGATGAAAAAAGATATGTGTTTGCAAAGAAAAATGTACGCGGCCGGGATGCGTCCGCGCGTTCGGCGCATGGCCACTGCATCCGAGAAATGGCCCGGACACGACCCCATTGCCATACCCAAATGGACAGAATCCGGGCAAAACGGAGGTCCGTTTGGGGTCGTGCGTTGGAGTTGGCCTTACAAGTGGGACCACAGTTGAGGAAATCGACTATCAGAAAACCCCCACCTCGCCTGCCGCGCGATGGCTGAGTTAGAGAAACGATGAGGTTGAAGAGATTGCTCTAGCACGGACTCCAAGAAATATGGTGTCAGATGGAAGTCGTGCTAGTGGCGTGTGCCATACTCCTAGACGTGAATGCTTGTTCTGGCCCATGCCACCCTACTACTCCTACTACTTATATAGTACTAGTAGTATCAAGGATTCGAGGTGCTGGTTACATACAGCGACCACATTAACATATGGCTACAGTAAAAACACCCGCCCGACGCGCGAACCATGTGAAGCTAGTAGAAATAGTGTACTACTATTGTTGATTAGCCTCATCCGATAACCTATTGCAATGCACATACAATTATGTATTCGGAAAATATATTTTTCCCTCGTGGCAGCACTCACTCAGAGAAGCGACTCGAAAGCCATTCATAAATTTAGTAAGTTTATCGCAGGCATATCATTTTATTACATACAACAGGTCATCAACCCACATCGACAATGAGGATACATTATAAATACTAAAGTTTTCATCACACAACAAATAACAAGAAATCAAATGAACTTCAACTCAACCAATCCTCGGCGTTGAAAACGCTTGCTTTGAACCACAAGTGATTCTCTGGGATGGGCTATCTATTGTCAATCTCGAGACCAACGCGGGACTGATCATCCAGGCTGAAGCGGCCTACTATATCAGTACCAGGGTAGGGAACCACCGAAATGTCTGAGGTATAGATACAGTTGCTTCTCATAAATGGTAGTAACGTTGTGTCAACAGCAGTTGGATCGCCTTTCACATCATCAGATAGTTTTGTCCAAGGAAGAGCGAGTTTTCTCCAAGACTATCAATACTGTACCAGGGAGAAGGTGTTGGCGCTAGCGCACTAGTATCCATACCGAATACCATGCAACAAGTGTTGGAATATGTCCGGAGAGTGCGACCATGGGAGACAACACTTGCTCCCTCAGTAGTAACAAACTCAGTGCGCTGTATACAGACAAGAAGAGGTGATCCATCAGAATTAGTTGCCAGGCACCACTAAGTATATAACTTCTGCTCGTCCTCATGCTCGTGATCGTCACCATCGTCATCTCCCCCTTGGTTATAAAAATTTTGAAGTATAGGTGGTGGAATGTTCACATGACCTTGGAAACACAAGAAGAAGGTTAATTAGTAAAGGGAAACTTGCTAACCCGCATGCATGTGGATGAAACAATTATAATTATGGTGGAATACAAATGTACCGAAACTACGAGGATCCCATGCAAAAACAGTGCCATGAGTGGTGGAAGCAAACACAAGACCCTCGTATTGAATTGCATCATAGTACACATCCGTGTATAGAAACTGATTTTTGAGCAATATCCATCGAGTCGAACCACAAAGGACGGTAACAAGCTTGTCGAAGATAGCAACAACTTCATAGTTCTTGTAATTCCAAGAGCGGTTGGGAACTCAACAAATTGCTATCTTCCGTAGAAGACAGTCACCATGATTATATTTGAACGTGCGTAGAATACCGGTGTGCTCAACCTCTTGGCAGTCTACTGAGATTTTTCAAAGTGGAACCTGGTGACGAGTGTACACATTCACAAGTTCCCACTCACAGTTATACCCAATATAAACAACCCAATCTCCATTTGCGCCTGCCCAATCCTTGCCCTCAAGCGATGGCATCTTAACATCATACATATCATTATCAAGCGGCATCAACTTGCACAAGGTGATGCCTCCGTCGTCCCCGCGCTAGTCATCAGGGTCACAGCAAAGAAGATAAGGGAGATCAAACCACTCCTTCACCCTTGGGTTCCTTGTAATGATGTTATTAGTTGAGTCGAGAATGGTCTTGAACGAACTTGCCATGCTAACCGAGGTGATGACGTCGCACCAATCAATGAGTTCCTCCACCACGTCATCTTTCATATCAGGGCAAGAATAACAGGGTCGTTTCCGGCATGTTCCCTCCATGGAGAAGACGATCGAACAATGGTAGAAGGAAGGGTGAAGGCAAATGGAGGAGGGAGGAAGAGCATGCGACAGCAGTTCCAAATCGAGAGGGAAAGGCGAAGAGTCGGTGGACAGTTGCCAGTTTGCCACGGTACACGAAGAGGCGCCCCGGCCTACACGTCCGTTCGGAAATACTAGTAGAAAAGGACTCACCGTCGTCTCACTGACATGTTGGAACGGGACCACATGTCAACAAAACATGATGTGTAATTTCTCATGCAAAATGCGATCTGGCCACGTTGGCCCGAGGTGCCGCATTAGTTTTTTTTTTAAGTTTGCCGCATTAGTTATCGACCTTTATTTTTTTAACATACAATCTGAATGGATAGCTCCTGTGGTCATCACACATGACCGGATATATAGGTGGGCTAGGTGGGCAGGCGGTTGAGCAGGCGGCAACAATCTGAGTGCTAAAAGAGTTGATCCAATGCTTGGTTTTGTTTGGATTTTCTAACTATGACTATTGGATAGAGTGAATAAATGGCTTGTGTTCAAAGTTATTCTCATACTATAGAATTTTTGATTCAGTTGTTGTGCTGCTACCGTTCAATATTCGTGTGTGGTTGTTTCTAGAGTAAAAAAAGGAGGTACTAGTACTTACTGTGGGAAATGTGAAGTGATGGTTGATTCGCCCGAGCAACTTATTACTATGGGAATATGGGAGTACCAGCAGACTCAAGGAACGGATAAATGATGGTTGCTTCGTCTGAGCAACTTATTGTGGCGAAGGTGGGGCTCTGTGATTTGAATGCTCACTAGTCATTACTACTGCGGCGCAACGACTGGGGTGAATCTTTCCCTGCAGTTGTGTTGTGCACTCAATATTGCTGCATGGTAGGTGGAGCCGGATGAAGGATGTCCAACATGTCGGCGAAACAAAGTTGAATTGTTTCTGGCATTGCTATCAATCCTTTAGGATTTGTTTATATGTATGCATAATTTTACTGAAATTGTACTGTGATGCTATGAAGGTTTCAACTTTGGTTTCCGCAGGAAAAAAAGGTTTCAACTTAGGATTCATGTGTCTTGCCTCAAGATTATCTCGTTACAACATTCCATCAAATACAAATGAAACTACCATGGCTACCATGGCTATTGCATCTCAATGGTTCGCAGATCAGCGCCAATATTCACATCCCAACTAAAGAAAAAGTTGTGAGAAGGTGTACAAATAAAGAAAAAATATATAATTGATTGATGTTGTTCGTAGGCATGGCTCCATTTCCTTGGCACGGTGTTCATTGCTTGGCGGCTAGTTTCACCCAGCTCTGTAGCCAAAAAAGAGGTGTATGGAGGACACCACAATCCGATCATTTTGTGCAGCTCCACTAAAATCGAGCGGACCATCCCTGTTTGCAAATATATCTAGTCAGTGTGATTACAATAATAGTGGAACTAGATGATGAAACATAACACACATAAATACAAGTCGATCACCTCTACGATCTCTCTTTAGGACTAACTTCTTGTTGGAGAAGATTAGGCATGGAGTTGGATGAGGAGGATAGCAAAACCAATCTCCCTTTCTGCAGTCCCACAGAAATGTAAAAATGCTGCCCGTGTGACATTTTGGCAAAACTACACAAAACACTCTTAAAAAAATGATTTGTGCAGTTCACCAAAAGGTCACAATAGCAACGAGGTGAAAATGGATAGCTTTGTTTGCAAAAGGAGGTAGAAAGGAAACAATTACTGCCCAATAACACGAGTTGAAGACACATACGCTGAAAAAAATAAGCATATTCCATGTAATAAGGGAAAGATAGCACATGGTGGTTTATCAAAAATGGTTTGAGGACAAGATTACAAGATGGAAAGTGCGCCGGCCGAGATACGATTTAAGCAAACAACTAAAGAAGATCCACATGCTGCAACGTGGGAAGATGGGCAGTGGAGCAAGGCCGGAGGAAGCTGTACCTAAGGGTCGTCGGGATGTTACTAGGAGGGCGCCGGCGGCCGGGATCTGCCCATACTGCGGTAGCGAGCAAGTGGCAAAGGCCCTACCGCGCCGGAGCTTGGTCAGAGAGAACGGCAGGTACCGCAGATCGGGACGTGCTGCCTCAACACCGACGAACGGAGAGACGATGCACATCCTCTCTTTCTGCCGCCGGATGGGATGCGGCCAGATCACTGACCAACGCTGAGAGAGAGAGGCCACTGCCGCCTTGTGTGAGATGGTGTGACGAGAGACAAACCCATTTTTCCATTTTCCCCACGGAAATTGTTTTATATTATGTATGTGCCATTGAGGAATATATAACTTTATTTAATACTAACGCGTCAAATCAAACTTTGTTCCATCAAGGGGGGGAACCGACCCTCCTTCGAGTAAACAACCGCTACACGCATCAAATTATCGCGTGGGCTGCCTTTTCGTACAGAAACAAACTCCATCGTGTACCCGCGCGGGTGTGGCCAGGAACGAGATGTGAGTACATGTGTCTTGCATGCACCTCTTCTTTAGGTGCAGTTACGTACGTGGGTGGGTGTGAGAGAGATGGTTTGTGCGAAACAGAGGCAATGTGTTGATGATATCTCAAACAGAAAAATGTAACATATGCAATGTGTGTGAAACAGAGTCATGGACGTGAGATGTCGATAGAATTGAAAACAGGGATGAAGTGTGTGGTTGCGCAATCGATAAGAGTGCCATCAAATTTGTGTTTTCCCACGTCAAAGATACAGGGCGGCTGGCCTACTAGAATTTGAGAGGGCAGAGGTGCAGTTTTTCTCCGTGGCATGGATACCTACCTACAACATTCGACTATCGGTGTGTGTGGGGGGGGAGGGGGCAGAGACTGATCGACTAGTATATGTGTGGGGAAGGAGAGAGACCTAGCTATGTATTGAGGGAGATTGATCAACATCCATGGATATGTGTAGCAGAGGAATAAGGTTGGGAGAAAGACAAAGGTAGAGCGTCGGAGGGTTGGTGGTGGAGTGGCGTCTCACAAATGGTGTGAGAGGCTTGCTAGACAAACGGAGGGTACGAGTGCAATATCAATAAGAGAGGGCGGGGGGTGTCTGTCTGTCTATGCACGTGCGTGTGAGAGACGGGTCGGGAGGTATGCAAGGATGATGAGGGGAGACGATATGGTTGTGGTAAGCATACGTAACTACATAGGAAGATCAACCATCATGTGTCCGAGAAAGGGAGAGACATAACTAGCAAGGTAAGTGTATCAGTGCATGAGGAAAATGAATTATAGTCGACCTGGCTATATGTAGGGAGATCAGTATGTATACACGCCTGCATGTGTTAGAAGCAAATAAGGTCCGGAGAGACAGACAAGGGCAGAGGGGTGCGGCTAGGAGGTGGTGTGAGAGGCCTACCATGTCGAGGGGGAGGAGTGTGCGAGTATGAGATCAATGAAAAGAGATGCGGGAGTGTGCACCTGCGTGGAACCGTATTGGACATAGGGGGGCATGGACGGTGAGAAGAGAAGAGGGGAAGTATATATGTGTTTGTTGTAGGTGTTGGGGAACGTAGTAATTTCAAAAATTTCCTACGCACACGCAAGATCATGGTGATGCATAGCAACGAGAGGGGAGAGTAATGTCCACGTACCCTCGTAGACCGTAAGCGGAAGCGTTATGACAACGCGGTTGATGTAGTTGTACGTCTTCACGATCCGACCGATCCAAGCACCGAACATACGGCACCTCCGAGTTCAGCACATGTTCAGCTCGATGACGATCCCCGGGCTCCGATCCAGCAAAGCTTCGGGGATGAGTTCCATCAGCACGACGGCGTGGTGACGATGATGATGTTCTACCGGCGCAGGGCTTCGCCTAAACTCTGCGACGATATGACCGAGGTAGAATATGGTGGAGGGGGGCACCGCACACGGCTAAGGAATGATCCGTAGATCAACTTGTGTGTCCTGGGGTGCCCCCTGCCCCCGTATATAAAGGAGAAAGGGGGGAGGCCGGCCGGCCCTTGTGGGCGCGCCAAGGAGGAGGAGTCCTCCTCCTAGTAGGAGTTGGACTCCCCCTTTCCTACTCCTACTAGGAGGGGAAAGGAAGGGGGAGAGGGGGAAGGAAAGAGGGGGGCGCCCCCCCCCCTCCTAGTCCAATTCGGACCAGAGGGAGATGGGGCGCGCGGCCCACCCTGGTCGCCCCTCTCTCTTTCCACCAAGGCCCATGTGGCCCATTATCTCTCCCCGGGGGGTTCCGGTAACCCTCCGGCACTCCGGTTTTCTCCGAAAACGTCCGGAACACTTCTGGTGTCCGAATATAGTTGTCCAATATATCAATCTTTATGTCTCGACCATTTCGAGACTCCTCGTCATGTCCGTGATCACATCCGGGACTCCGAACAAACTTTGGTACATCAAAACTTATAAACTCATAATAAAACTGTCATCGTAACGTTAAGCGTGTGGACCCTACGGGTTCGAGAACTATGTAGACATGACCTAGAACTATTCTCGGTCAATAACCAATAGTGGAACCTGGATGCCCATATTGGTTCCTACATATTCTATGAAGATCTTTATCGGTCAAACCGCATAACAACATACGTTGTTCCCTTTGTCATCGATATGTTACTTGCCCGAGATTCGATCGTCGGTATCTAATACCTAGTTCAATCTCGTTACCGGCAAGTCTCTTTACTCGTTACGTAATGCATCATTCCGTAACTAACTCATTAGCTACATTGCTTGCAAGGCTTATAGTGATGTGCATTACCGAGAGGGCCCAGAGATACCTCTCCGACAATCGGAGTGACAAAACCTAATCTCGAAATACGCCAACCCAACATGTACCTTCGGAGACACCTGTAGTACTCCTTTATACTCACCCAGTTACATTGTGACGTTTGGTAGTACCCAAAGTGTTCCTCCGGCAAACGGGAGTTGCATAATCTCATAGTTACAGGAACATGTATAAGTCATGAAGAAAGCAATAGCAATATACTAAACGATCAAGTGCTAGGCTAACGGAATGGGTCATGTCAATCACATCATTCTCCTAATGATGTGATCTCGTTAATCAAATGACAACACATGTCTATGGTTAGGAAACATAACCATCTTTGATTAATGAGCTAGTCAAGTAGAGGCATACTAGTGACTATATGTTTGTGTATGTATTCACACATGTATCATGTTGCCGGTTAATACAATTCTAGCATGAATAATAAACATTTATCATGATATGAGGAAATAAATAATAACTTTATTATTGCCTCTAGGGCATATTTCCTTCAGTCTCCCACTTGCACTAGAGTCAATAATCTAGATTACATAGTAATGATTCTAACACCCATGGAGTCTTGGTGCTGATCATGTTTTGCTCGTGAGAGAGGCTTAGTCAACGGGTCTGCAACATTCAGATCCGTATGTATCTTGCAAATCTCTATGTCTCCCACTTGAACTTGGTCCCGGATGGAATTGAAGCGTCTCTTGATGTGCTTGGTCCTCTTGTGAAATCTGGATTCCTTTGCCAAGGCAATTGCACCAGTATTGTCACAGAAGATCTTCATTGGTCCCGATGCACTAGGTATGACACCTAGATCGGTAATGAACTCCTTCATCCAGACTCCTTCATTTGCTGCTTCTGAAGCAGCTATGTACTCCGCTTCACATGTAGATCCCGCCATGACACTTTGTTTAGAACTACACCAACTTACAGCTCCACCGTTTAATAAAAATACGTATCCGGTTTGTGATTTAGAATCGTCCAGATCAGTGTCAAAGCTTGCATCGACGTAACCATTTACGACTAGCTCTTTGTCACCTCCATATATGAGAAACATATCCTTAGTCCTTTTCAGGTATTTCAGGATGTTCTTGACCACTGTCCAGTGATCCACTCCTGGATTACTTTGGTACCTTCCTGCCCAGCTTATTGCTAAGCATACATCAGGTCTGGTACACAGCATTGCATACATGATAGAGCCTATGGCTGAAGCATAGGGAACATCTTTCATTTTCTCTCTATCTTCTGCATTGGACGGGCATTGAGTCTGACTCAACTTCATACCTTGTAACACGGGCAAGAACCCTTTCTTTGCCTGATCCATTTTGAACTTTTTCAAAATTTTATCAAGGTATGTGCTTTGTGAAAGTCCTATTAAGCGTCTTGATCTATCTCTATAAATCTTGATGCCCAATATGTAAGCATCTTCACCGAGGTCTTTCATTGAAAAACTTTTATTCAAGTATCCTTTTATGCTATCCAGAAATTCTATATCATTTCCAATTAATAATATGTCATCTACATATAATATTAGAAATACTACAGAGCTCTCACTCACTTTCTTGTAAATACAGGCTTCTCCAAAAGTCTGTATAAAACCATATGATTTGATCACACTATCAAAGCATTTATTCCAACTCCGAGATGCTTGCACCAATCCATAAATGGATCGCTGGAGTTTGCATACTTTGTTAGCACCTTTTGGATCAACAAAACCTTCTGGCTGCATCATATACAACTCTTCTTCCAGAAATCCATTCAAGAATGCAGTTTTGACATCCATTTGCCAAATTTCATAATCATGAAATGCAGCAATAGCTAACATGATTCGGACAGACTTAAGCATCGCTACAGGTGAGAAAGTCTCATCGTAGTCACCCCCTTGAACTTGTCGAAAACCTTTCGCAACAAGTCGAGCTTTATAGACAGTTATATTACCATCAGCGTCAGTCTTCTTCTTAAAGATCTATTTATTCTCAATGGCTTGTCGATCATCGGGCAAGTCAACCAAAGTCCATACTTTGTTTTCATACATGGATCCTATCTCAGATTTCATGGCTTCTAGCCATTTTGTGGAATCTGGGCTCATCATTGCTTCCTCATAGTTCATAGGTTCGTCATGGTCAAGTAACATGACTTCCAGAATAGGATTACCGTACCACTATAGTGCGGATCTTACTCTGGTAGACCTTCGAAGTTCAGTAGAAACTTGATCTGAAGTTTCATGATCAATATCATTAGCTTCCTCACTAATTGGTGTAGGTGTCACAGAAACCGGTTTCTGTGATGAACTACTTTCCAATAAGGGAGCAGGTATAGTTACCTCATCAAGTTCTACTTTCCTCCCACTCACTTCTTTCGAGAGAAAATCCTTCTCTAGAAAGGATCCATTCTTAGCAACGAATGTCTTGCCTTCGGATCTGTGATAGAAGGTATACCCAACTGTTTCTTTTGGGTATCCTATGAAGACACATTTCTCCGATTTAGGTTCGAGCTTATCTGGTTGAAGTTTCTTCACATAAGCATCGCAGCCCCAAACTTTAAGAAACGACAACATTGGTTTCTTGCCAAAACATAGTTCATAAGGCGTCGTCTCAACGGATTTTGATGGTGCCCTATTTAACATGAATGCGGCCGTCTCTAAAGCATAACCCCGGAACGATAGCGGTAAATCAATAAGAGACATCATAGATCGCACCATATCTAGTAAAGTACGATTACGACGTTCGGACACACCATTTCGTTGTGGTGTTCCGGGTGGCATGAGTTGCGAAACTATTCTGCATTGTTTCAAATGTAAACCAAACTCGTAACTCAAATATTCTCCTCCATGATCAGATCGTAGGAATTTTATTTTCTTGTTACGATGATTTTCCACTTCACTATGAAATTCTTTGAACTTTTCAAATGTTTCAGACTTGTGTTTCATTAAGTAGATATACCCATATCTTCTTAAATCATCTATGAAGGTGAGAAAATAACGATATCCGCCACGAGCTTCAACATTCATCAGACCACATACATCTGTATGTATGATTTCCAACAACGGTGTTTTAGTCATCTTGCCCATGAGGCACGGTTCGCAAGTACCAAGTTATTCATAATCAAGTGATTCCAAAAGTCCATCGGTATGGAGTTTCTTCATGCGCTTTACACCGATATGACCTAAATGGCAGTGCCACAAATAAGTTGCACTATCATTATTAACTCTGCATCTTTTGGCTTCGACATTATGAATATGTGTATCACTACTATCGAGATTCAACAAAAATAGACCACTCTTCAAGGGTGCATGACCATAAAAGATATTACTCATATAAATAGAACAACCATTATTCTCTGATTTAAATGAATAACCGTCTCGCATCAAACAAGATCCAGATATAATGTTCATGCTCAACGCTGGCACCAAATAACAAGTATTCAGGTCTAAAACTAATCCCGAAGGTAGATGTAGAGGTAGCATGCCGACTGCGATCACATCGACTTTGGAACCGTTTCCCACGCGCATCGTCACCTCATCCTTGGCCAGTGCTCGCTTATTCCATTGTCCCTGTTTCGAGTTGCAAATTTTAGCAACAGAACCAGCATCAAATACCCAGGTGCTACTGCGAGCTCTAGTAAGGTACACATCAATAACATGTATATCACATATACCTTTATTCACCTTGCCATCCTTCTTATCCGCCAAATACTTGGGGCAGTTCCGCTTCCAGTGTCCAGTCTGCTTGAAGTAGAAGCACTCAGTTTCAGACTTAGGTCCAGACTTGGGTTTCTTCTCTTGAGCAGCAACTTGCTTGTTGTTCTTCTTGAAGTTCCCCTTCTTCTTCCCTTTGCCCTTTTTCTTGAAACTAGTGGTCTTGTTAACCATCAACACTTGATGCTCCTTCTTGATTTCTACTTCCGCAGCTTTTAGCATTGCGAAGAGCTCGGGAATTGTCTTGTTCATCCCTTGCATATTATAGTTCATCATGAAACTCTTGTAGCTTGGTGGCAGTGATTGGAGAATTCTGTCAATGACACTATCATGAGGAAGATTAACTCCCAGTTGAATCAAGTGATTATTATACCCAGACATTTTGAGTATGTGTTCACTGACAGAACTATTCTCCTCCATCTTGCAGCTATAGAACTTATTGGAGACTTCATATCTCTCAATCCGGGCATTTGCTTGAAATATTAACTTCAACTCCTGGAACATCTCATATGCTCCATGACGTTTAAAACGTTGTTGAAGACCCGGTTCTAAGCCGTAAAGCATGGCACACTGAACTATCGAGTAGTCATCAGCTTTGCTTTGCCAGACGTTCTTAACGTTGTCAGTTGCATCAGCAGCAGGCCTGGCACCCAGCGGTGCTTCCAGGACGTAATTCTTCTGTGCAGCAATGAGGATAATCCTCAAGTTACGGACCCAGTCCGTGTAATTGCTACCATCATCTTTCAACTTTGCTTTCTCAAGGAATGCATTAAAATTCAACGGAACAACAGCACGAGCCATCTATCTACAACAAACATAGATAAGCAAAATACTATCAGGTACTAAGTTCATGATAAATTTAAGTTCAATTAATCATATTACTTAAGAACTCCCACTTAGACAGACATCTCTCTAGTCATCTAAGTGATCACGTGATCCAAATCAACTAAACCATAACCGATCATCATGTGAGATGGAGTAATTTTCAATGGTGAACATCACTATGTTGATCATATCTACTATATGATTCACGCTCGACCTTTCGGTCTTCGTGTTCCGAGGCCATATCTGCATATGCTAGGCTCGTCAAGTTTAACCTGAGTATTCTGCGTGTGCAAAACTGGCTTGCACCCGTTGTAGATGGACGTAGAGCTTATCACACCCGATCATCACGTGGTGTCTGGGCACGATGAACATTGGCAACGGTGCATACTCAAGGAGAACACTTCTTGATAATTTTTAGTGAGAGATCATCTTAAAATGCTACCGTCAATCAAAGCAAGATAAGATGCATAAAGGATTAACATCACATGCAATCAATATAAGTGATATGATATGGCCATCATCATCTTGTGCTTGTGATCTCCATCTCCGAAGCACCGTCGTGATCACCATCGTCACCGGCGCGACACCTTGATCTTCATCATAGCATCGTTGTCGTTTACGCCATCTATTGCTTCTACGACTATCGCTACCGCTTAGTGATAAAGTAAAGCAATTACAGGGCGTTTGCATTTCATACAATAAAGCGACAAACATATGGCTCCTGCCAGTTGCCGATAACTTCGGTTACAAAACATGATCATCTCATACAATAAAATATAGAATCACGTCTTGACCATATCACATCACAACATGCCCTGCAAAAACAAGTTAGACGTCCTCTACTTTGTTGTTGCAAGTTTTACGTGGCTACTACGGGCTTAGCAAGAACCGTTCTTACCTACGCATCAAAACCACAATGATAGTTCGTCAAGTTAGTGTTGTTTTAACCTTCGCAAGGACCGGGCGTAACCACACTCGATTCAGCTAAAGTGAGAGAGACAGACACCCGCTAGCCACCTTTAAGCACGAGTGCTCGTAACGGTGAAACCAGTCTCGCGTAAGCGTACGCGTAATGTCGGTCCGGGCCGCTTCATCTCACAATACCGCCGAACCAAAGTATGACATGCTGGTAAGTAGTATGACTTGTATTGCCCACAACTCACTTGTGTTCTACTCGTGCATATGACATCTACGCATAAAACCAGGCTCGGATGCCACTGTTGGGGAACGTAGTAATTTCAAAAATTTCCTACGCACACGCAAGATCATGGTGATGCATAGCAACGAGAGGGGAGAGTAATGTCCACGTACCCTCGTAGACCGTAAGCGGAAGCGTTATGACAACACCGTTGATGTAGTCGTACGTCTTCACGATCTGACCGATCCAAGCACCGAATGTACGGCACCTCCGAGTTCAGCACACGTTCAGCTCGATGACGATCCCCGGGCTCCGATCCAGCAAAGCTTCGGGGATGAGTTCCGTCAGCACGACGGCGTGGTGACGATGATGATGTTCTACCGGCGCAGGGCTTCGCCTAAACTCCACGACGATATGACCAAGGTGGAATATGGTGGAGGGGGGCACCGCACACGGCTAAGGAACAATCCGTAGATCAACTTGTGTGTCCTGGGGTGCCCCCCTGCCCCCGTATATAAAGGAGCAAGGGGGGAGGCCGGCCGGCCCTTGTGGGCGCGCCAAGGAGGAGGAGTCCTCCTCCTAGTAGGAGTAGGACCCCCCCCTTTCCTACTCCTACTAGGAGGGGAAAGGAAGGGGGAGAGCGGGAAGGAAAGAGGGCCCCCCCCCTCCTAGTCCAATTCGGACCAGAGGGAGAGGGGACGCGCGGCCCACCCTGGCCGCCCCTCTCTCTTTCCACCAAGGCCCATGTGGCCCATTATCTCTCCCCGGGGGGTTCCGGTAACCCTCCGGCACTCCGGTTTTCTCCGAAAACGTCCGGAACACTTCCGGTGTCCGAATATAGTCGTCCAATATATCAATCTTTATGTCTCGACCATTTCGAGACTCCTCGTCATGTCCGTGATCACATCCGGGACTCCGAACAAACTTTGGTACATCAAAACTTGTAAACTCATAATAAAACTGTCATCGTAACGTTAAGCATGCAGACCCTACGGGTTCGAGAACTATGTAGACATGACCTAGAACTATTCTCGGTCAATAACCAATAGCGGAACATGGATGCCCATATTGGTTCCTACATATTCTACGAAGATCTTTATCGGTCAAACCGCATAACAACATACGTTGTTCCCTTTGTCATCGGTATGTTACTTGCCCGAGATTCGATCGTCGGTATCTAATACCTAGTTCAATCTTGTTACCGGCAAGTCTCTTTACTCGTTACGTAATGCATCATTCTGTAACTAACTTATTAGCTACATTGCTTGCAAGGCTTATAGTGATGTGCATTACCGAGAGGGCCCAAAGATACCTCTCCGACAATCGGAGTGACAAAACCTAATCTCGAAATACGCCAATCCAATATGTACCTTCGGAGACACCTGTAGTACTCCTTTATAATCACCCAGTTACGTTGTGACGTTTGGTAGTACCCAAAGTGTTCCTCTGGTAAACGGGAGTTGCATAATCTCATAGTTACAGGAACATGTATAAGTCATGAAGAAAGCAATAGCAATATACTAAACGATCAAGTGCTAGGCTAATGGAATGGGTCATGTCAATCACATCATTCTCCTAATGATGTGATCTCGTTAATCAAATGACAACACATGTCTATGGTTAGGAAACATAACCATCTTTGATTAATGAGCTAGTCAAGTAGAGGCATACTAGTGACTATATGTTTGTCTATGTATTCACACATGTATCATGTTTCCGGTTAATACAATTCTAGCATGAATAATAAACATTTATCATGATATGAGGAAATAAATAATAACTTTATTATTGCAGCTAGGGCATATTTCCTTCAGTAGGCACACTTGGCTAGAGAGGTATATCGACCGGTGTGTGCTAAAAAGAAGGAGTCGGGGGCCTACACACACCGCGGGTGGACGACCTAAAGAGAAATAACGAACGTGGGCGATGGATGGGACGCTAAGGGTGGGTGAGAGGGGGGCGGGCGTGTGCATGCACGATAGAAAGTTAGCGCTAGCGAGCTATAAATAGAAGAGGATCGTGAAGGTGTAAAAGACGAACAAAGATCATAATTCATCTTTACCTAATAATAAAGCAAATAGGGTTTCTTTCGTCCGTCATAGTATTTTTTTTAGAAAAGTCCCTCTATTTCAAAGAATTCAACCCGCAGTCCTGTTTTTTAAGTTAAAACGAAGCGTTATTTTCGTATTTTACAAAAAATTCCTGTCTTTTCTTGAAATCAACCCGCCGTCCGGATTTAAGTCACACCCGAACCGTTATTTTACATTTTTCGAAAAACCCCTGATGTTTTAGGTAATTCATACGCGGATCATATTTAAGTCAAACAAATGCTTTTTAAAATCATCCATATCTTTTAAACCGTAACTCCGATTTGAACATGTTATATATGAAATTTGATTAGAAAAATATGTAGAATATGAATATGAGATTATTTTTACCTGTTAAGTATTTTTAAATATTATTTTGGAATATATTCGAGTCAAACCAAATGATTTTCTAAATTATCTGTATCTTTTAAACCGTAACTTCGATTTTAACATATTATATATGAAATTTTATTAGAAAAATGTCTAGAATCTATATATGATGTTAATTTTACCTGTTAAATATTTTTAAAATATCGTTATGGAAGCAAACTTATAATTTATAGCGCAAGATCCGTTTTTTCATACCGGCGGCGATCCAGATTGCAAATAAATTCCCCACTATAGCCATATACGGAAAAGAAAACATCGATAACTACACGTGCATACCTCTGAAAAAATGTCGCAAGGAAAAACAACAAATTTCTCATCACGAGAGTGAGAGAAAGCGAGCGAGAGAGAGAGAGGGGGGAGAGAGAGAGGGAGAGGGAGGAGAGAGGGAGAGAGAGACGCCTTAGGATTAACCGTATTCAACACACATTTTTTGTTGTTTTGTGTGAACACCGAGGCCATCGCCAACGAGGGTGAGAAGGAGGATAAGCGGCAACACAAATATGATGCCTCGCAAAAATAAAGGAGATGGACCTATTGTGGTCTTGAGTGATGGTTGTTGAATTAAAAGTGTGTGTTATGTTTTCTCTCCCGTTGCAATGCGCGGGCTCTTTTGCTAGTTATAAAAAAGTGGATACGGATACTTGAAGAAGATATCATAATGTAGAACATTGATTATAAGTTGGGCTAATGTGTGGCTTTTGCAGCTCAGGTCTAAATACTTGTCATAATGTAGGGGGCGGGGCACTATACTTTGTGTGATAAACATGGTGTACGTATGGAACATGGTTTAGATTATGAATATATAGTTAGTACATCAAATGTACTATTATTTGGAATCAACATCAAGTGTATTCAAAAAATAGAATTCGAGTTCATGTAGTACACATAGTTCATATCTATCTCTATAGTAATCATGTGGTGTGTTATCAAGGTAATACATGAATGATGGTTGAAGTTGGCAACAATCATGATTGTAGATTCTTATTGAAATAGAGAAACGAAATCAAATTCAGTTCGAATTGCAGCGGTAGTATAGACATTTGGAATGCACTAAAATGTTGGTATGAGTAGGTTACATGCATTATACAGCAAGCGAAAAAATTTAATTGACATAACATGGATTCATACTCCCTCCTTCCATCTATATAGGGCGTAATGAGTTTTTTAAGACCGCCTTTGACTATTGACAAGATTAATAATACATGACATGCACAATGTGAAAATTATATCATTGAAAGAACCTTTCACAGACGAATTTAACGGTATGCTTTGTGTAAGTTGCATGTCATATATTATTGCTCTAATATTTGGTCAAAGTTAGCATCAAAAAATGCATTAGGCCCTATATAGATGGAAGGAGGGAGTAGCTTTGAATAGCATTTGTATAGTAAAACGGGGCAAGACTCTCTCTTTGTGTGGTGTGAATAGTTTTATTTTTTTTGTTTTCTTTTTGGTTGAGGGAAGTGTGAATTGATTTGGTATGTACAAGTACAATATTACTACACGTTAGGCTTGTCCCTAAAATTCAACCCGCGCCTTGTTATATCCCAAAAATTCAGATATCGTGCTCCCAAAACTGGCGCCTTCACAATCCGCGCCTTGCTATCTCGAAATTACAATGCGTGCAAAAACTCCCTCCAGCTGCCAAATCCCGACACGCAAGATCCCCCTTCTAACCCTGAGCCGAAAGGGCCGCTAGTTCAAATCGGTGGGGGGTACTTTTGTAACACACCCTACATTTTGGACAAGCGCGTCCCTAAGTCATGGTTCACCCCCTCCCATCGCCCCCTTTTCGCCATTCGAAATCCCAGGCCACCATAACCTCTCCACTCCAGCCGCGAAATCCCACCCTCCTCCGTCCGCCACCTCACCGCTGCCCAGCCAGAGCCTCTTCCCCGACGATGTTGTCCACCGCAACAGCTTGATGTCCCTCGTCCACCTTCCTAGATGAGGATCCGTCGTCCATCTCGTTGTCCCGCCGGTTCAGCCGCCCCGCCCTCCACCTCCAAGGAGCTGCTCCGACGATCACCTCGTCTATCGCGGCTGCTCCATCCCCACAGCGCCGCCTTAACCTGCTCCGCCGGAACCGCAACATCCTCATCAACTCCTCGGATGAAGCCGAGGCCTACTCGGCACCACCAAAGAGGTTTTACACTCATCGCATCACACCTTCTACTTAACTCGACCTCCCGGCGCTGACGGTGCTCCATCCTGCACCCCCATGGAGCGGCTACCTTGAAGCCGATGCCGCGGGTGACATCTCCATGGCGGCTCTCCCCCAGTGCGAGGCCCCTTCGGCGGCGGCGTCCATACCAGCTGGATCTGCTACTGCTGCTCCGGCTCTCGCTCGCTCGCGTTGTTGCTGCTGCTCCGGCTCTCGCTCGATCGCTCGCTCGCCTAGCTGTTGCTGCTCAGGCTCTTGCTCGCTCGCTCGCGCTGCTACTGATGCTCTCCCCCTCACTCGTGCTACTGTTCTGCTCCGATTTAGCTACACTTTAGTCGACTGAATCGACTTTTGGGTCAGTCGATTGTCAGGGGGTGGGGGCTCACCGGAGCTAAGGAAGAACCACCCACAGTGGGGACGGGGGCTCACCAAAGAGGTACCCCACTATCTATCTTAGGGTTCATGGTGGGGGCGGGGGGGCTAGAGGGCTAGCTGGGGCGGCGGCGGACCGGCGGTGGGGAGTTGTTTTGGGGCAGCGAGGCGGCGCTGGGGCCGGCGGTTCGACCGGGTGTGGCTGGTGGCTTAGGGGGGTGCAGGTTGAAAATGAACTGCATGCCCTCCCTAAACTACATGTCAAGTGCCTCTCTGCTACCATTGCATTCTGTTTCGATAGTAACATTCAAATTCCACAGTAAATTTCAGTTTCGACAGTGAAGTTCAGAGTCAACGGTTTTTACCTCATCTGTTGTAGTCAGGTGGTTTTTGGTGATGTAAATTTTACATCTATTTTACATCATCTATTGGAGATGCTATTAGAATCCCACTTGAGATTGACGATGTATGTCTTATGCTGCTTCAGCCTTGGCGTATTACGGCTCATCGGAGCTGCTCCAACGACAGAACGATCCATCACAACAGAGCAGTGCCCTGGACACCGTCTACAGATTCCTCAGATCTTCCTCCACACCTCCGACAGCCACCTCTGCCTCAACTGCTTCAGCGACCAACCCAATGATGTTGAGGTCGACACGGCTACGGCAAAAAGGTTGTACACTTGTTGCATCATGCTACGTCTTGAGCTTGCGTTGGTTTTCCTCGAAGAGGAAAGGGTGATGCAGCAATAGTAGCGTAAGTATTTCCCTCAGTTTTTGAGAACCAAGGTATCAATCCAGTAGGAGGCTCCTCAACAAGTCCCATGAACCTACACAAACAAACAAAGAACCCGCAACCAACGCAATAAAGGGGTTGTCAATCCCTTCACGGCCACTTGCGAAAGTGAGATCTGATAGAGATAATAAGATAAGATAAATATATTTTTGGTATTTTACAATATAGATGCAGAAAATAAAAGATGCAAATAAAAGTAAATTGGAAGAAAATATGATAAGAGATAAACCCGGGGGCCATAGGTTTCACTAGTGGCTTCTCTCAAGATAGCATAGGTATTACGGTGGGTGAACAAATTACTGTCAAGCAATTGATAGAAAAGAGAATAATTATGACGTTATCTAGGCATGATCATGTATATAGGCATCACGTCCGCAACAAGTAGACTGACTCCTGCCTGCATCTACTACTATTACTCCACACATCGACCGCTATCCAGCATGCATCTAGAGTATTAAGTTCATAAGAACAGAGTAATGCATTAAGCAAGATGACATGATGTAGAGGGATAAACTCAAGCAATATGATATAAACCCCATCTTTTTATCCTCGATGGCAACAATACAATACGTGTCTTGCAACCCTTTTTGTTACTGGGTAAGAACACCGCAAGATTGAACCCAAAGCTAAGCACTTCTCCCATGGCAAGAAAGATCAATCTAGTAGGCCAAACCAAACCGATAAATCGAAGAGACTTGCAAAGATAACTCAATCATATAAAAGAATTCAGTGAAGATTCAATTATTATCCATAGATAAACTTGATCATAAACCCACAATTCATCGGATCTCGACAAACACACCGCAAAAAGAGATTACATCGAATAGATCTCCACAAGAGAGGGGGAGAACATTGTATTGAGATCTAAAAAGAGAGAAGAAGCCATCTAGCTAATAACTATGGACCCAAAGGTCTGTGGTAAACTACTCACAACTAATTGGAGGGGCTATGGTGTTGATGTAGAAGCCCTCCATGGTGGAATCCCCCTCCGGCAGAACGCTGACGATGGCTCCAAGATGGGATCTCGCGGATACAGAAGGTTACGGTGGCAGAAATATTTCGTTGGTGGCTCCCTGGATGTTTTCATGGTATGTAGGCTTATATAGGAGGAAGAAGTACGTCGGTGGCCGCCCGAGGGGCCCACGAGACAAGGGGTGTGCCTACCCTCTCGTGGCCGCCTCGGCTGCTTCTTGACTTGCACTCCAACTCCTCCGGATCATGTTCGCTCCAAAAATCACGCTCCCGAAGGTTTCATTCCGTTTGGACTCCGTTTGATATGCCTTTTCTTCGAAATACTGAAATAGGCAAAAAAACAGCAATACGGGCTGGGCCTCCGGCCAGTAGGTTAGTCCCAAAAATGATAATAATGTGTGAAATAAAGCCCATAGACATCCAAAACAGGTAATATAATAGCATGGAACAATAAAAAATTATAGATACGTTGGAGATGTATCAAGCATCCCCAAGCTTAATTCCTGCTCGTCCTCGAGTAGGTAAATGATAAAAACAGAATTTTTGCTGTGGAATGCTACCTAGCATAATTCTCAATGTAATTTCTCTTTATTGTGGCATGAATGTTCAGATCCAAGTGATTCAAAATAAAAGTTCATATAGCAATACTTCAAGCGTACTAATAAAAGTAATCATGTCTTCTCAAAATAACATGGCTAAAGAAAGTTCATCCCTACAAAATCATATAGTTAGGCTATCCTTCATTTTCATTACACAAAGATGTTCCCAACTTCTATACCCCCGATGACAAGCCAAGCAATTGTTTTGTACTTAAATAATCTCAAACTTTTTCAACCTTCACGCAATACATGAGCGTGAGCCATGGATATAGCACTATGGGTGGAATAGAATAATGATTGGGGATTGTGTGGAGAATAAAAAAAAGGAGAAAGTCTCACATTGACGAGGATAATCAACGGGCTATGGGAAATGCCCATCAATTGATGTCAACATGAGGAGTAGGGATTGCCATGCAATGGATGCACTAGAGCTATAAATGAATGAAAAGTTCAACAAAAAGAAAACTAGTGGGTGAGCATCCAACTTGCTTGCTCACGAAGACCTAGGGCATTTGAGGAAGCCCATCGTAGGAATATACAAGCCAAGTTCTATAATGAAAAATTCCCACTAGTATATGAAAGTGACAACCTATGAGACTCTCTACATGAAAACATGGTGCTACTTTGAAGCACAATATATGAGACTCAATACATGTAGAACAAGGTGCTACTTTGAAGCACAAGTGTGGAAAAAGAGATAGTAGCATTGCCCCTTTATTTATTTTCTTTTTTTTCTTTTTCTTTTTTTTCTTTTTTTCTTTGGCCTTTTTTTTGGCCTTTCTCTTTTTTTTGGGCAATGCTCTAATAATGATGATCATCACACTTTCATTGATTACAACACATGAATTACAACTCGAAACTAGAACAAGATATTACTCTATATGAATGCCTCCGGCGGTGTACCGGGATGGTGCAATGAATCAAGAGTGACATGTATGAAAATTATGCATGGTGGCTTTGCCACAAATACGATGTCAACTACATGATCATGCAATGGCAATATGACAAAAGTAATGTATGTCATGATGATGATGAACAGAACGGGTGGAAAGTTGCATGGCAATATATCTCGGAATGGCTATGGAAATGCCATAAATAGGAAGGTATGGTGGCTGTTTTGAGGAAGATATAAGGAGGTTTATGTGTGATAGAGCGTGTCATATCACGGGGTTTGGATGCACCGGCGAAGTTTGCACCGACTCTCAAGGTGAGAAAGGGCAATGCACAGTACCGAAGAGGCTAGCAATGATGGAAAGGTAAAAGTGCGTATAATCCATGAACTCAACATTAGTCAAAAGAACTCATATACTTATTGCAAAAATTTATAAGTCATCAAAAACCAAGCACTACGCGCATGCTCCTAGGGGGATAGATTGGTAGGAAAAGACCATCGTTCGTCCTCGACCGCCACTCATAAGGATGCACAAGCCAGGTACACTTCATGCTTTAAATTTGTTACACAACTTTAACCATACGTGCATGCTACGGGACTTGCTAACTTCAACACAAGCATTCTTTAAATTCATAATCACCCAACTAGCATGAATTTAATATCACTACCTCCCTATCTCAAAACAATTATCAAGTATCAAGTTGATCATAGCCTCCAATTCACTTCCTATGATAGTTTTTATTATACCCAACTTGGATGCTCATCATTCTCGGACCAATTTATAACCATAGCAAATACCATGCTGTTCTAAAAGACTCTCAAAATAATATAAGTGAAGCATGAGAGATCAACAATTTCTTCAAAATTAATCCACCGCCGTGCTCTAAAAGATATAAGTGAAGCACTAGAGCAAAAACTATCTAGCTCAAAAGATATAAGTGAAGCACAAAGAGTATTCTAATAAATTTCAATCAAGAAGGCTTCTCCCAGAAGGTGTGTTACAGCAAGGATGGTTGTGGTAAACTAAAAAGAAAAAACTAATATAATACACGACGCTCCAAGCAAAACACATATCATGTAGCGAATAAAAATATAGCTCCAAGTAAAGTTACCAATGAACAAAGACGAAAGAGGGGATGCCTTCCGGGGGCATCCCCAAGCTTAGGATTTTGGCTATTATTGAATATCTTGGGGTGCCTTGGGCATCCCCAAGCTTAGGATTTTTCCACCCTTTATTCCATAGTCCATAAAAGCTTTACCGAAAACTTGAAAACTTCACAACACAAAACTCAACAGGAAATCTTATAAGCTCCGTTAGAGAAAGAAAACAAAACCACCACATAAGGTACTGTAATGAACTCATTATTTATTTATTTTGGTGTTAAACCTACTGTATTCCAAGTTCTCTATGGTTCATACCCTTACATACTAGCCATAGATGCATCAAAATAAGCAAACAACACACGAAAAACAGAATCTGTCAAAAACAGAACAGTCTGTAGCAATCTGTAACTAACGCAAACTTCTGGAACTTTAAAAATCCTACCAAAATAGGACGTCCTAAAAAATTTGTTTGTTGATCAGCAGCAAAAAGAATAAATGCAAAAGCTCGTTCCTGTGATTTATTGAATTTTTTCTCGTGAGCGCAAAGTTTCTGTTTTTCAGCAGAATCAAATCAACTATCATCATAGGTTATCCTATAGGTTCTACTTGGCACAAACACTAATTAAAAGGTAAAAACACATCTAAACAGAAATTAGAAACAAAATTTAACACTAAACAGGAACAAAAACAAAGAACATAAAGAAAATTGGATTGCCTCCCAACTAGCGCTATCATTTAATGCCCCTAGCTAGGCATAAAAGCGAAGATAGATCTAAGTAGTGCCATCTTTGGCACTTGATTCATCAATAGAGCACTTGTGATATTTAGGGGTTTCTCCCTTTTTAGTGATGATAAAACCTTTAGGCAAAAATTAAAGAATTTCGTTTGTAGAGGAAGGTTCCTTAACAATAGAGAGACAGTTGGGGTGATCACTTATGGAATTGAGATCCGCGTCCCCCTTATTAGAAGATTCATCCTTATTTTTAGGAACATAAATAAACTTGGCGGTTTTGGTAGGGGGTTTTGGAGTGTTTTTCTAGGAGAAAAACGCGGAACCTAAGTTAGTAATGATATCCTCAAGTTTACCAGTTCTTGCAGAATTTAGATCTAATTTTTCGTTAACTATAGGTTCTTTCTCTTTAAGATTTTTCAAAGTAACTCCAACCCTAGATCCGTATTGGGTAATTTGATTATGAATCTTTTTATCCAAATTTTCAATTAACTCAACAGTGGCAATTTTATTTTCAATGATCTCGAGCCGTTGCATAACATGTTGCAAAGTTAAAATAGTTCCATTAACCAAAAGAGGTGGTGAGCCAAACAAATCTAACATAGCATTATAAGCTTCAAACGTGTGGCTATTCAAGAAATCCCCTCTAGCAACGGTATCAAGAACGCATCTATTCCAAGGAGTAATGCCTACATAAAAATTGTGAAGAAGAACGGAAGTAGAAAGCTTCCTAGTGGATTTATTTTGAGCATTGGAAATTCTATGCCAAGCATCTTTTAAATTTTCTCCCTCCCTTTGCTTAAAATTGAGAATTTCATGTTCGGGAGTAATAACAAGGATAGGAGGACTAGCCATAACGACAAGGTAAATGATCTAACACACGAGCAAAAAGGGCAAGCAGAAAAGAGAGGAGATTGGGAAAGAGAGGGCAAATAAAACGGCAAGGGTGAAGTGGGGGAGAGGAAAACGAGAGGAAAATGGCAAATAATGTAAATGCGAGGGAGATGAGTTTGTGATGGGTACTTGGTATGTCTTGACTTGAGCGAAGACCTCCCCGGCAACGGCGCCAGAAATCCTTCTTGCTACGTCTTGAGCTTGCATTGGTTTTCCTTGAAGAGGAAAGGGTGATGAAGCAATAGTAGCGTAAGTATTTCCCTCAGTTTTTGAGAACCAAGGTATCAATCCAGTAGGAGGCTCCTCAACAAGTCCCACGAACCTACACAAACAAACAAAGAACTCGCAACCAACGCAATAAAGGGGTTATCAATCCCTTCATGACCACTTGCGAAAGTGAGATCTGATAGAGATAATAAGATAAGATAAATATATTTTTGGTATTTTATAATATAGATGCAGAAAATAAAAGATGCAAATAAAAGTAAATTGGAAGCAAATATGATAAGAGATAGACCCGGGGGCCATAGGTTTCACTAGTGGCTTCTCTCAAGATAGCATAGGTATTATGGTGGGTGAACAAATTACTGTCAAGCAATTGATAGAAAAGCGAATAATTATGACGTTATCTAGGCATGATCATGGATATAGGCATCACGTCCGCAACAAGTAGACTGACTCCTGCCTGCATCTACTACTATTACTCCACACATCGACCGCTATCCAGCATGGATCTAGAGTATTAAGTTCATAAGAACAGAGTAACGCATTAAGCAAGATGACATGATGTAGAGGGATAAACTCAAGCAATATGATATAAACCCCATCTTTTTATCCTCGATGGCAACAATACAATACGTGTCTTGCAACCCTTTTTGTTACTGGGTAAGAACACCGCAAGATTGAATCCAAAGCTAAGCACTTCTCCCATGGCAAGAAAGATCAATCTAGTAGGCCAAACCAAACCGATAATTCTAAGAGACTTGCAAAGATAACTCAATCATATAAAAGAATTCAGAGAAGATTCAATTATTATCCATAGATAAACTTGATCATAAACCCACAATTCATCGGATCTCGACAAACACACCGCAAAAAGAGATTACATCGAATAGATCTCCACAAGAGAGGGGGAGAACATTGTATTGAGATCCAAAAAGAGAGAGGAAGCCATCTAGCTAATAACTATGGACCCGAAGGTCTGTGGTAAACTACTCACAACTCATTGGAGGGGCTATGGTGTTGATGTAGAAGCCCTCCGTGGTGGAATCCCCCTCCGGCAGAACGCCGGCGACGGCTCCAAGATGGGATCTCGCGGATACAGAAGGTTACGGTGGTGGAAATATTTCTTTGATGGCTCCCTGGATGTTTTCGAGGTATGTAGGCTTATATAGGAGGAAGAAGTACGTCGGTGGCCGCCCGAGGGGCCCACGAGACAGGGGGGCGCCCTATAGGGGGGGCTACCCTCTCGTGGCCGCCTCGGCTGCTTCTTGACTTGCACTCCAAGTCCTCTGGATCATGTTCGTCCCAAAAATCATGCTCCCGTAGGTTTCATTCCGCTTGGACTCCGTTTGATATTCCTTTTCTTTGAAATACTGAAATAGGAAAAAACACAGCAATACGGGCTGGGCCTCCGGTTAGTAGGTTAGTCCCAAAAATGATAATAATGTGTAAAATAAAGCACGTAGACATCCAAAACAGGTAATATAATAGCATGTAACAATCAAAAATTATAGATACGTTGGAGACGTATCACATCACTTATTACTATACATTCATGTCGATCCATTAGGGCTATTTTGGTTCAACGGAAAAACATAGCAATAGGGAATTTCCAATGGCACTCTACTATTTAATTATTCATCTACTTTTTTGAAAGGAATGAAGCAAAACATCCACCTGGACCTACTTTTCAAAATCCTATGCATGAAAACAAGACCAAGTGCATTAGTGGTAGAATAACATTCTAACTGTACACGCTTTCATATGGTTTCACTTTATTTTGGCCATGTTTCTTTGCATTCCTCTGCTCTTCCAATTCATGTAAACCAAACACCCAAGTTGACAGAAATCATGTGTTTACAAATGCTCTGTTTACCATGTGCATTCCTATCTTATTCCGGTGTTTTTCCTATCCCTGCGTTTTTAGAATCATGCAAGCCAAATGATCCCCTACAGAATTACTTCAGTTACAGGTAGGTGTCAAAGGGAACTTTGTGTGGTTTGTTCTGCTCCGGCCGCGACGTCGTCCACCTCACCTGAGCTGCTCCATTGACAGAAGCATCCACCAAACCAGACATCACGACTCCTTACCGTCTTTTGCCATCTCAAATCTCCTTTCCTGCCGCCGGCACCCACCGCAATGGCATCACCATCATTGACTCAGCAGATGAACCTGAGGAGTATACAAGTCCACAAGAGAGGTCGCACTCTTTTATTTCTGCTTATGTTATGCATTGCTTAAAATTACCTGCTACTTTATCATCCTGTTCACCTCTTGTACTCCAAGTAAGGTCCAAATTAATGTTCAAACTTGAGTTCTAAATTAGTTGTGGGACACATATCGAGGCAGCAATGAATAGTATGTCTGTCTAATATCTGGTTCACCTAGGGTATGCATATGTTGTTCATCTTGGGTTGGAAACAAATAGTAAAGCAATCATCATCTATCTTTTATTAAATTAAAGCAATCATCAGCCTGCTATCATTATTTTTGGATCCATCCACTGGTTGTTACCATCACTCTAAATTTCTGCATGCTCTCCTTACATAATCTCACCATATTTTTTTCGTATGCATGTCAGATATTGTACACTGTCATGCTGAACATGTAGAGAAAAAGACAAGAGTTTTGCGCGGCAATACAATGTCATGCAGACATCGCTCCATGGTGGGTTCAATGGCAAACCCTCCCCACCCCTCTCCAGATTGTAATCCAGAGGAAGATATCTGTACTGAGGCGAATTCAGACGCCGCTGATGATACGTCCATTTTGCATCATGCTTTTATATCAATATTTAGTGCATTATGGGCTGTTATTACACATTATATATCAGTACTTATGGCTATTCTCTCTTATTTTGTAAGGTTTACCATGAAGAGGGGGAATGCCGGCAGCTGGAATTCTGGCTGAAAAGGGAGCAAACATTGGAAACCTATTCTTCACTGCTCCAAAAGACCTGAAACTCCACGAAGCCTATTTTTGGATTTAATAAGAATTATTGAGCGGAAGAAATACCTCAGGGGCCCCACACCCTGTCCAGGAGGGTGGGGGCGCGCCCACCCCTACTGGGCGCACCCCTGTCTCCTGGGCCCCCTGGTGGCCTCCCGGTGTCCTTCTTCTGCTATATGAAGGGTTTTATCCTGGAAAAAATCGTGGGCAAGCTTATGAGACGAAACTCCACCGCCACGAGGCGGAACCTTGGCGGAACCAATCTAGAGCTCCGGCAAAGCTGTTCTGCTGGGGACACTTCCCTCCGGGAGGGGGAAATCATCACCATCGTCATCACCAACAATCCTCTCATCGGGAGGGGGTAAATCTCCATCAACATCTTCAGCAGCACCATCTCCTCTCAAACCCTAGTTCATCTCTTGTATCCAAAACCACAAATTGGTACCTGTGGGTTGCTAGTAGTGTTAATTACTCCTTGTAGTTGATACTTATTGGTTTACTTGGTGGAAGATCATATGTTCAGATCCTTAATGCATATTATTACACCTCTGATTATGAACATGAATATGCTTTGTGAGTAGTTACTTTTGTTCCTGAGGACATGGGTGAAGTCTTGCTATTAGTAGTCATGTGAATTTGGTATCCGTTCGATATTTTGATAAGATGTATGTTGTCTTTCCTCTAGTGGTATCATGTGAACATCGACTACATGACACTTCACCATTATTTGGGCCTAGAGGAAGGCATTGGGAAGTAATAAGTAGATGATGGGTTGCTAGAGTGATAGAAGCTTAAACCCTAGTTTATGCGTTGCTTCGTTAGGGGCTGATTTGGATCCATATGTGTCATGCTATGGTTAGGTTTACCTTAATACTTTTGTTGTAGTTGCGGATGCTTGCAATAGGGGTTAATCATAAGTGGGATGCTTGTCCAAGTAAGGGCAGTACCCAAACACCGGTCCACCCACATATCAAATTATCAAAGTAACGAACGTGAATCATTTGAGTGTGATGAAACTAGCTTGACGATAATTCCCATGTGTCCTCAGGAGCGCTTTTCTCATTATAAGAAATTGTCCAGGCTTGTCCTTTGCTACAAAAAGGATTGGGCCACCTTGCTGCACCTTATTTACTTTTATTACTTGTTACTTTCTACAATTTATCTTATCACAAAACTATCTATTACCTTCAATTTCAGTGCTTGCAGAGAAAACCTTACTGAAAACCGCTTATCATTTCCTTCTGCTCCTTGTTGGGTTCGACACTCTTACTTATCGAAAGGACTATGATAGATCCCCTACACTTGTGGGTCATCAAGACTCTTTTCTGGCGCTGTTGCCGGGGAGTGTAGCGCTTTTGGTGAGTGGAACTTGGTAAGGAAACATTTATATAGTGTGCTGAAATTTTTTGTTACTTGTTACTATGGAAACTAATCCTTTGAGGGGCTTGCTCGGGGCATCTTCGCCCCGACCAGAAGAGCAAAGATTTGCTCCTCAACCTACTGAACCTACTGAAAATGTTCACTTTGAAATTCCTTTGGGTATGATAGAGAAACTGCTAGCTAATCCATTTGCAGGAGATGGAACATTGCATCACGATTTACACCTTATCTTTGTGGATGAAGTTTGTGGATTATTTCAGCTTGCAGGTATTCCTGATGATGTTGTTAAAAGGAAGGTCTTCCCTTTATCTTTGAAGGGAGATGCATTGACATGGTTTAGGTTATGTGATGATACGGGATCTTGGAATTATAAGCGATTGAAGTTGGAATTTCACTAGAAGTTCTATCCTATGCATCTTGTTCATCGTGATCATAATTACATATGTAATTTCTGGCCTTGCGAAGGAGAAAGCATCGCTCAAGCTTGGGTGAGGCTTTAAGTCAATTTTATACTCATGCCCCAATCATGAGCTCTCTAGAGAAATGATTATTCAAAAAAATTATGCTTGGCTTTCTCTCAATGGTCGCACCATGCTCGATACTTCCTGTGCTGGTTCTTATATGCTGAAGACTATTGAAATCAAATGGGATTTATTGGAAAGAAATAAACGCAACTCTGAAGATTGGGGTTCCGACGATGGTAAGGAGTCAGGTATGACACCTAAGTTTGATTGTGTTAAATCTTTTATGGATACCGATGTTTTTAGTGGATTTAGCACTAAATAAGGACTTGACTCTGAGATAGTAGCTTCTTTCTGTGAATCTTTTGCTACTCATGTTGATCTCCCTAAGGAGAAGTGGTTTTAATATAATCCTCCCATTGAAGTAAAAGTAGTTGTACCTATTAAAGTTGAAGAAAAGACTATTACCTATACTGATCCTATTGTTCCTACTACTTATGTTGAGAAACCACCTTTTCCTGTTAGGATAAAGGATCATGCTAAAACTTCAACTGTTGTTTGTAAGAGTAATACTAGAACTTATACACCTCCTGAGCAAATCAAAGTTGAACCTAGTATTGCTATGGTTAAAGATCTCTTGGATGATAATTTAGATGGGCATGTCATTTACTTTTGTGATGAAGTTGCTAATATTGCAAAACCAGATGCTAAGATACATAGACCCGTTGTAGGCATGCCTATTATTTCTGTTAAAATAGGAGATCATTGTTACCATGGTTTATGTGATACGGGTGCTAGCGCTAGTGCAATACCCTATGATTTATATAAAGAGATTATGCATGATATGGCACCTGCTGAGTTAGAAGATATTGATGTTACTATCAAGCTTGCTAATAGAGATACTATTTCACCAATTGGGATTGTTAGAGATGTTGAAGTCTTGTGTGGGAAGGTTAAATACCCTGTTGATTTTCTTGTTCTTACTTCCCCTCAAGATGACTTTTGTCCCATTATATTTGGTAGACCCTTCTTGAACACTGTTAAAGCTAGGACTGATTGTAAAAAGGATGTTGTTACGATTGGCTTAGATGATATGACTCATGAGTTTAATTTTGCTAAATTTCATAGACAACCCCATGAGAAAGAATTACCTAGTAAACATAAAATAATTGGTCTTGCTTCTATTTTTGTGCCTCCTACTGATCCTTTAGAACAATATTTACTAGACCATGAAAATGATATGTTTATGAAAGAAAGAAGGGAAATAGATGAAGTATTCCTTAAACAGGAACCTATTCTAAAACATAACTTACCTGTTGAAATTCTAGGGGATCCCCCTCCACCCAAGGGTGATCCCGTGTTTGAACTAAAACCATTACCTATTAATCTTAAATATGCTTATCTTGATGAAAAGGAGATATATCCTGTTATTATTAGTGCTAACCTTTCAGAGCAGGAAGAGGAGAGATTATTGAAAACTCTGAAGAAGCACCGTGCTGCTATTAGATATACTCTGGATGATCTTAAGGACATTAGCCCTACTCTATGCCAACACAAAATTAAAGTGGAAAAAGATGCCAAACCAGTTAGAGATCCTCAACGAAGAATAAACCCTAAGATGAAAGAAGTGGTAAGAAATGAGATATTGAAGCTCCTCGAGGCAGGTATAATTTATCCCGTTGTTGATAGTGAATGGGTAAGCCATGTTCATTGTGTTCCTAAAAAGGGAGGTATTACTGTTGTTCCTAATGATAAAGATGAATTGATTCCGCAAAGAATTATTATAGGTTATAGGATGGTAATTGATTTCCGTAAATTAAATAAAGCTACTAAGAAAGATCATTACCCCTTGCCTTTTATTGATCAAATGCTAGAAAGACTATCCAAACATGCACATTTCTGCTTTGTAGATAGTTATTCTGGTTTCTCTCAAATACCTGTATCAACGGAAGATCAATCAAAAACTACTTTTACTTGCCCTTTCGGTACTTCTGCTTATAGACGTATGCCTTTTGGTTTATGTAATGCACCTGCTACCTTTCAAAGATGTATGATGGCTATATTCTCTGTCTTTTGTGAAAAGATTTGTGAGGTATTCATGGATGATTTCTCCGTTAATGGACCCTCCTTTGATGATTGCTTGAGCAACCTTGATCGAGTTTTGTAGAGATGCGAAGACACTAGTCTCGTCTTGAATTGGGAAAAGTGCCACCTTATGGTTAATGAAGGCATTGTCTTGGGGCACAAGATCTCTGAGAGAGGTATTGAAGCTGATAAAGCTAAAGTTGATGCTATTGAAAAGATGCCATGTCCCAAGGACATAAAAGGTATAAGAAGTTTCCTTGGTCATGCCGGTTTCTATAGGAGGTTCATTAAGGACTTTTGTAAAATCTCTAGGCCTCTGACTAATTTATTGCAAAAAGATATTCCTTTTGTCTTTGATGATGATTGTGTAGAAGCATTTGAAATACTTAAGAAAGCTTTGATCACTGCACCTATTGTTCAGCCACCTGATTGGAATTTACCTTTTGAAATTATGTGTGATGCTAGTGATTATGTTGTAGGTGTTGTTCTAGGGCAAAGAGTTGATAAGAAATTAAATGTTATCCAGTATGCTAGTAAGACTCTTGATACTGCCCAAAGAAATTATGCTACTACCGAAAAAGAATTCTTAGCAGTCGTGTTTGCATGTGATAAGTTTAGACCTTATATTGTTGATTCCAAAGTTACTATTCACACTGATCATGCTGCTATTAAATATCTTATGGAAAAGAAAGATGATAAGCCTAGACTCATTAGATAGGTTATCTTGCTCCAAGAATTTGACTTGCATATTATTGATAGAAATGGAGCTAAGAACCCCGTTGCAGACAACTTGTCTAGGTTAGAGAATGTTCTTGATGACCCACTGCCTATTGATGATAGCTTTCCTGATGAACAATTAGCGGTCATTAATGCTTCTCGTACTGCTCCTTGATATGATGATTATGCTAATTACATTGTTGCTAAATTTATACCACCTAGTTTCACATACCAGCAAAAGAAAAAGTTCTTTTATGATTTAAGACATTACTTTTGGGATGACCCACACCTTTATCAATAAGGAGTAGATGGTGTTATTAGACGTTGTGTACCTGAGCATGAACAGGAACAGGTCCTACGCAATTGTCACTCCGAATCATACGGAGGACACCACGCTGGAGATAGAACTGCACATAAGGTATTGCAATCCGGTTTTTATTGGCCTACTCTCTTCAAAGATGCCCATAAGTTTGTCTTGTCATGTGATGAATGTCAAAGAATTGATAATATTAGTAGACGTCAAGAAATGCCTATGAATTATTCTCTTGTTATTGAACCGTTTGATGTTTGGGGCTTTGATTACATGGGACCTTTTCCTGCCTCTAATGGTTACACACATATTTTAGTTGTTGTTGATTACGTTACTAAGTGGGTAGAAGCTATTCCAACTAGTAGTGTTGATCATAACACTTCAATTAAAATGCTTAAATAAGTTATTTTTCCGAGGTTTGGAGTCCCTAGATATCTTATGACTGATGGTGGTTCACATTTTATTCATGGTGCTTTCCATAAGATGCTTTCTAAGTACGATGTCAATCATATAATCGCATCTCCTTATCACCCACAGTCTAGTGGTCAAGTAGAGTTGAGCAATAGAGAGCTCAAATTAATTTTGCAAAAGACTGTTAATAGATCTAGAAACAATTGGTTCAAAAAACTTGATGATGCATTATGGGCCTAAAGAACTACATATAAAAATCCTATGGGTATGTCTCCATATAAGATGGTTTATGGAAAAGCTTGTCATTTACCTCTAGAACTTGAACATAAGGCATATTGGGCTATTAAAGAGCTCAACTATGACTTCAAACTTGCCGGTGAAAAGAGGTTGTTTGATATTAGCCCACTTGATGAATGGAGAACCCAAGCCTATGACAATGCCAAACTATTCAAAGAAAAAGTCAAACGTTGGCATGACAAAAGAATACAAAAGCGTGAGTTTAGCGTAGGTGATTATGTGTTATTATTCAACTCTCGTTTAAGATTTTTTGCAGGAAAACTTCTCTCTAAATGGGAAGGTCCTTATGTTATCGAGGAGGTCTATTGTTCTGGTGCCATAAAAATCAACAACTTCGAAGGCACAAGTCCAAGGTGGTGAACGGTCAAAGAATTAAACATTATATTTCAGGTAACCCTATCAATGTTGAAACTAATATTATTGAAACTGTAACCCCGGAGGAATACATAAGGGACACTTTCCAGAACGTTCCAGACTCTGAAAAGGAATAGGTATGTGGTACGGTAAGTAAACCGACTCCAAAACAATTCTAAAGGCAATTTCTATCAGTTTTGGAATATTTAAGAATTTTAGGAAGAAAGAAGTAGTACGGGAAGGACACGAGGCCTCCACGAGAGTGGGGGCGCGCGCACCCTTACTGGGCGTGCCCCCTGTCTCGTGGACACCTCGTGTGCCTTCTGGACTCTGTTTTTCTTGCACATTACGTATTTTGGTCGGTAAAAATTCATTATATAATCTCCTGAAGGTTTTGACCACCGTATCACACAAATACCCTATGTTTTCGTTTCGAGTTGTTTTATGTTACAGATCTAGAGCCCCATGGCGTCACCCTCGTTCGACAATGAAGACAAGGATGCTTGGCTATTGAAGGTAGAGCTGAAAAGAGAAGAACCGGAAGAGATCAACAAGGATGAAGGGATCAAGGAAGCCATGGAGGTTCAAGCCCCGGCAGTGAAAGAAGAAGACATCCCTCAACCTTTACCTAACCTCTTTACTCCAACTGAGATTGAAGCTTTCAAGATGATTGAGTTAGCTCGCATACAGAATAAGTATCTCACATAGGAGAATATTTTGTTGAAGGATCATATCGCTGGTCTCAAGGGCATTATCCGCAAGTTGGAGGAGCTTTTACGCTCAATGTGAGATTATCCATCATCATCATCACCACCTCCATCACCTTCGAGGACATAATCACATGGGTATGGGCACTCCCCTAGGCAACTGCCAAGCTTGGAGGAGGTCACCCGGTATCGTATCACCATCACACTTCTATCTTTACCATTTTTCTTAGTTTGATCCTTTTGGTTATATCTTGATCTAGTAGAATAGAGTTTTAGTATGATCTAGTTTTGACTCTTTGAGTATGTGGACTTGCTGAAAAGCTCTATTCTTGACTCTTTGTGATGTTACGATAAATTGCAATTGCTTCAATGACTGATATTATAGTTTGTTAGCTTCAATGAATTTTCTGAACCATGCTTGACATTGTGAATTGATTATTACTTGAGCATAAGAATTCATATGACAAAATCTATATATGTTGTTGTTATAAGAATGATCATGATGCCCTCATGTCCGTATTTTATTTTTATCGACACCTCTATCTCTAAACATGTGGACTTATTTTTTGATTTCGGCTTCCGCTTGAGGACAAGCGAGGTCTAAGCTTGGGGGAGTTGATACGTCCATTTTGCATCATGCTTTTATATCAATATTTAGTGCATTATGGGCTGTTATTACACATTATATATCAATACTTATGGCTATTCTCTCTTATTTTTTAAGGTTTACCATGAAGAGAGGGAATGCCGACAGCTGGAATTCTGGCTGAAAAGGGAGCAAACATTGGAAACCTATTCTTCACTGCTCCAAAAGACCTGAAACTCCACGAAACCTATTTTTGGATTTAATAAGAATTATTGAGCGGAAGAAATACCTCAAGGGGCCCACACCCTATCCAGGAGGGTGGGGGTGCGCCCACCCCTACTGGGTGCGCCCCTGTCTCCTGGGCCCCCTGGTGGCCTCTCGGTGTCCTTCTTCTGCTATATGAAGGGTTTTATCCTGGAAAAAATCGTGGGCAAGCTTACGAGATGAAACTCCACCGCCACGAGGCGGAACCTTGGCAGAACCAATCTAGAGCTGCGGCAAAGCTGTTCTGCCGGGGACACTTCCCTCCGGGAGGGGGAAATCATCACCATCGTCATCACCAACGATCCTCTCATCGGGAGGGGGTCAATCTCCATCAACATCTTCATCAGCACCATCTCCTCTCAAACCCTAGTTCATCTCTTATATCCAAAACCACAAATTGATACCTATGGGTTGCTAGTAGTGTTGATTACTCCTTGTAGTTGATACTTATTGGTTTACTTGGTGGAAGATCATATGTTTAGATCCTTAATGCATATTATTACACCTCTGATTATGAACATGAATATGCTTTGTGAGTAGTTACGTTTGTTCCTGAGGACATGGGTGAAGTCTTGCTATTAGTAGTCATGTGAATTTGGTATTCGTTCGATATTTTGATAAGATGTATGTTGTCTTTCCTCTAGTGGTATCATGTGAACGTCGACTACATGACACTCCGCCATTATTTGGGCCTAGAGGAAGGCATTGGGAAGTAATAAGTAGATGATGGGTTGCTAGAGTGACAGAAGCTTAAACCCTAGTTTATGTGTTGCTTCATTAGGGGCTAATTTGGATCCATATGTTTCATGCGATGGTTAGGTTTACCTTAATACTTTTGTTGTAGTTGTGGATGCTTGCAATAGGGGTAATCATAAGTGGGATGCTTGTCCAAGTAAGGGCAGTACCCAAACACCGGTCCACCCACATATCAAATTATCAAAGTAACGAATCTGAATCATATGAGTGTGATGAAACTAACTTGACGATAATTCCCATGTGTCCTCGGGAGCGCTTTTCTAATTATAAGAAATTGTCCAGGCTTGTCCTTTTCTACAAAAAGGATTGGGCCACCTTGCTGCACCTTATTTACTTTTATTACTTGTTACTTGCTACAATTTATCTTATCAAAAAACTATCTATTACCTTCAATTCCAGTGCTTGCAGAGAAAACCTTACTGAAAACCGCTTATCATTTCCTTCTGCTCCTCCTTGGGTTCGACACTCTTACTTATCGAAAGGACTACGATAGATCCCCTACACTTGTGGGTCATCAGCTGACCACTCCTATTTACCCCCAAGGTCTTTTCTCTACCTTGGCATGATGATGTTGGTCATATCATGCATATGTTGCCTTGCAGTGCCTACTTTTGACATCATATATGTCATATGCTTAGTTTAGACATGTTCTGTAATGCCACCTGTTTAGTTTCTATATCATATATGGGAATTATGCAGTCTCATGTCTTTTAGCCAGCCATAATATATGTGAAATGTGCAATGCCATCTTGTTTAACCAGGCATTATATATTTGAATGATATCTTGCCCATCCTTTTCTTCATTACATTTCCATTTGTCGACAATGTTCATACATTAAACTACTCTTCCTGTGAATCAGCGATTTGGGTGGGAGATGGAAAAATCTAGAGTGAAAACAAGGCCTTCAGAGCAGACTGTGCTACCTGTTGAAACAGATCTCTTGTTGGGTCCCGATAGCTCCTCGGAGATGGATTCAGAGACAGATGACCAGTCCTATTCCCCCACCGAGGTGTATGCTCTAACTTGGCACGGTTATACTGCTCATATCATGCATATGGTGTCTTGCATTGCATAGTTTAGACATCATATACACAATATTTAACACCATGTTCTTAGTTCAGACATCATATTAAATGCCCTCTGTTTAGCATATAAATCACATATGTGAATTAAATGATGCGATCCTGATTACTTAGATAACATGTAGGTGAATTATGTCATGCGATCATGTTTAGTTATTCATCATATCTTTGAATTATGCTATGCTATCCAGTTTAGATAGACATCATATATGTGAAATTATGTCATGCTATCCGTTTTAGTTAAACAATATACATGTCAACTATTTCATCCCCTCTTTTTTCGACACTATCTATTGCATCTGTCTCTCATACAATGTTTGTACATTCAACTATGTTTCCTGTTTATCAGCCATTTGAATTGGAGCAGGTGATGCCAGTATCTAGCGGACTAAAAACAAGGTCTTCAAATAAAACAGTGCTACCTCTTGGTGGAGATAGCACCTCGGTTGTACATGCACAAGAACCAGCCCTACCACACAAAACCCAAACTCTCGCAGATTGTACCCCTACTGCGATGGACAGAGAACCAGCTTCACCCAATCTAACCCCAACCCCAGCAGATAGTAACCCAGTTCCTGTTGACACAACACCATCTCCACCACAGAGCTCCCAAACAAGAGTAGTTAGTAAGGCAGCTCCAGTGCCCAAAGGGCCAGTACTACCACGGCGAAACCCAACTCCACCAGTTAGTACGCCTATTCCTGTGGAGGAAGCACAACCAGCTAGTCGTAGTTTAGCATCTATCACATTTGATGTTGTTAAATGTATGTGCGTATCTTCCCATCTTGGAAATATTATACTAAAGATGAAGGAAAATGCCAGTTGCAGGTGTTTGTCCAGGAGTTATGTGTAAGTAATGTTATTCATGGCAATTATTTTGCTTTGTCCCATACACCCTACCTCCATGATGGTTATAATACAGCAAACTTTCCCATTTTTCTCTATAGAGAAGGACCGATTTGGAAACTCAGGATGAGGTAACCTGTGCTAATACCTCTGCTATCTTCAAGAATGCTTGGTGGTGGTATCGAAATTACCTTAAGAAAACGTACTTCACCAGCAAAGAAACTCATCAAATCCCCTTACATTCTCCTGAGACACATTTACTAGACGATGACTGGGAACGCCTTGTTCTGTACCGGTCCCAAACCAAGAATGCGGTAAGGTCTATGAGCTCATTTTCTATTTTTAAGTACTATATTCTTGCGTCTTAATGTACTCTATTCATGTAGAACAAGTGCCTAAACCTGAAGAACAACTGTTCTAATTTAAGATTTCATTGCTATCATAGTTCAAAAAAGCGCTAGGCGTCAATTGTGCATTTTGCCACCGCCTTGCACTTTACTGACCAAAGCGCATGCTTATGCACAGTTATGCACAGATTAAGCATAGTTATGCGCAATGCATTTTGCCAACACATAGAGCCTAGGCGTGCCTTTTTTAACTATGATTGCTATCGTGCATACTGCTTTGCTCTTGTATCACTGTATTTACTCATACAAACTTATTTTTAAATTGAAGGATCCAATCGAAACTCCAATGGCACAGCAGGTATGTTCACGCATGTTTCTTTAACAGGTTTGCTCTTATCAATAGCTCTGTTGATTTCAATTTCAATTGTGTATACAGTTGACTTCTCATATCATGCACATTACTAGCATCACAACAGAGCCAATAGTGTTGGTGTACATGTAGATCCATGGTACCCATCTGAAATCTTGTTGCGCCGTGTAGTTTCCCACACTTTGTATTCTTTCACTGCTGCTTTGTCTTGAACTGATATGATTTGAACCGTGTCTCTATTTTGATTTGGCAAGACAATGCAGTGACCATATGACATAGATATATGTTTGTTTGATGCTTTTATTATGTACTAGTCACTACAAGAAATATGTCAACTTGTGACCTTGACTATTGGTCAATGAAAGGTCATGGTTTTTCATTTGTGACTTTTTTTGACCAAAAACAGAAGGTCAAAAGCTGAGGGTCGTTAACTGACTATAGCGACCTTCTCTGTGAGAAGGTCGTGGACGTTTATGACCAAAATATGTACACTGTGGCGTTTTGGTCGCTAGCAACCTCCCCAGGCCACGTAGGCATCCAGCGTGGCAATCTGATGTGGCACAAGATTCAGCCCGGTCCAATTCGATTTTCTACATGGGCCTAGCTCATTTAGTATTTTTTTTCATGTTAATTCTGGTCGGCTTCATGGGCCACGCTCTACAATTCGGATTTTTAATTTTCTGGGCCATGGCCCTTTTGCAAACCATTTCATTAGGCCTTTTTATTCAGGTTTTCCAGAAATGCACAATATTCCAGTCCACTATTATTTGGGTTGTAGCCTTTTTAGAGCCCATATATTATTTGGTCCAATAGAACATTTGGTCTTTTTATTCACTGATTTCCAGTTTACACATTTGAACAACAAACACTAAATAATTCTCTCAATTAAATGATTAAATTCAAAAATCATTCATCCAAATACACACAACAGCACATACAACTCTGCACGTCCAACATCATCTAAAACAAGCAAAAACAGATACACAAGCACATACAAGTGTGCTTACAAGCAAAAACAGATACACAAGCACCAAAACATGATGCAACATCAACTAAAGATGTGGTGCGCATCTCCAGCCTGTTCCGATCTTCCATCACAGCAGCAGCAACCTAAACGACATTAGGTCACCAAAAATAAACAAGGCCAT
The DNA here is from genome assembly GCF_002162155.2 of Triticum dicoccoides. Lineage (NCBI taxonomy): Eukaryota > Viridiplantae > Streptophyta > Magnoliopsida > Poales > Poaceae > Triticum > Triticum dicoccoides. Next base: position 66,058,198 of record NC_041391.1, on the reverse strand, counting down.
CAACATGAGGCGGTAATCCAACTTAACACTTTGTGAGGAGCGGCGCCACCAGGAGAATGCCGATCACCCAAGGCGCTCCAGCCCAGGGCGACATGTGGGAGCTAGAGATGCCAATGGAGTACCTGGTCAGCCTCTGGTACCTGGCCACAGTTCACAAACTTGGTGTGAGCATTTGTTATGACATTAACATGCAACACAAGCAAAGATGGCATGACTGAACCTTGCATAGTAAAAACTTGCAAGTAAATAAGAACAATGCTGAGAAGATAAAACATGCACATTTCAGCCTAGTTAAAACTGAAAATCACAGTATGTACAATTCTCATTCATGGGTAGATGTAATGCAAGATGAACTCATTACATAAGGGAGAAATTTCCGCCGGAGAGCAACAGTAAAGTCAATATGCATGCAGATATCGCCATCGATCTACTAATCATGCAAAGTTCTAAGGGTTAAGATATGATTTCACATCAAAAAGCTAAAGAAGATGGTCCAACTGACAACAGGTACACATCAATGGGCATGCAGGCTCACTCATGCCTTCCCGGAAGGTTGTGATAATAAACATGAAAATCCAAACTTAAGTTAATTGTGAAAAGGTTGAATGGATCCAAATAAACATGCAATTCACATAACTTCATAAAACAGTACCAAACAGTACGAATGCAGATATCATCACTGACCAGCATTTAGTCATGCAAAGTGTTGCTGATCTAGATATGGTTTCACATAAGAAATATTCAGAAATCAGTTGAACAGAATTGACTACAAAAGAAATCAGAATTGAACAGAATTATCATGCTTGTCTACTTTCAAGAAAGTTAATACATATTTCCATGCTTGTCTATCAAATAAATTGTATCAACTTAACACTTAGTCATGCATAAATGTTTCACATAAACTTAATACATATTTCCATGCTTGTCTATCAAATAAAACATACAGAAGTGTAATTAACAGTAGATGCACTAACAGAAGGAAGCAAGCCTAATTATAGTACTTCACAGTAGATAAACATTTGTTGATGCTAAAAAAGACAAAGGCGTGTACCATGACATGTCCAGCAAGCCTAATTAATAGTGTCAAACTGTAGCTATAAATAGCACATCAGCAGCAGCATAATACTAATCTGAAACCTTAATTGGAGTTCATGTATCACTATCCCAAAATTAAGAAACATGTCTACTAAAAGCCATGGGTCAGCTATAACTGTCCCAGAATTGTCCAAGGCTTGGCATCTGGTCAAGATGCCGACGAATAAACTCTGCGTCCTTAACTATGTTATCTGCCCTGAAATGCTTCCTCTGCTGCAGATGTTATTTGAGAAAGAGATAATGTTGTCAACGGTGTTGACAATCATGTTCCTCGCTGAAAAGTAAAAAGAATGTCAGCAAAGGAAGAGCAAGCAGTACACAATATACATGTGTAAGATACTAGAAGCATTCATTGCATATCTATGTGTACTGCTATAATTTTACGCCAAGCAGTGCACTAGTACATCAATTACACTAAGCCCCAAACGAGGTTCACCAAAGCTGAAATAGGCTGCATGGCTCGAACGGTCCGCATCCCTCAGATCTCATAGCTATGGGCCATCATGGATGAACTTAAAAGTAAACTACTTTTAGCCACAAGCCACAGGTACAAAGAAATATACTAAAATGGCTTGAATCTAAAACTAATCAACCATTCATCTCTGGTACTGAAATTTTTTCTTCATTGGGACACTGCTACTTGAGCTAGATACGACAGATAAAGCTACTCAACAGGAAAATAATACACTCAATGGTACACTCTGATGTATAGTTGAAACCAAAGGATAAGTCGAACGAAACTGCAACAAAATAGATGATTTCTCTTCTATAATTAAAACTCACTCAACAGGAAAATAATTGGTATATGACCAAGAAAACTAACAAAATTGATTTGCAACACAGATATTTTGAGATGAATCTATCTTCTCAGCACGGTTTGATAACGGAATAATGTCAACAGTTGTCGTAATATGGGAATCATCCGGGCATAGGTCAAGCAGATAACAACAAGGATGGAGTGGGAGGGAGAGACCATCCATCATCTGAGACCCATCATTTCATTTCATTTCGAAAGAGCAATGGGGGGTACTCAGGAAGTCAACAACACGGCGCATCCATGCCACTTTTGGTCCTCCTCTTGTAGTAGTAGTATGTATAGTCATTTGTTTGTGTAGTAGTAATGGGTATACAAGTGATCTCTGGACCTGGCAATAGCAACTTCTCAATGTTGTTCATGGAGACAATGCTCACTCAGCAGGGTAATAGAAAGAGATGCAATGAACAAACCATGGCTTCCATCGTGTACGATGCATGAGGTGCGATGTAGTATTCATTTTGTGCAACACCGTTAACAATAAGCTGGCCTTGTCGGACCTGTAAAAATGTGCGTGCGGGTTTAGTAAGAATGTACAGCATAATGCATCTTGATACAGTATTTGGCATTTGCTGAAGCAGCCTACATATGTGAATCAGCAGAGCAGCGTGAACAGATGACAGCGTGAACATCGGACATTTGCTTGCTACTAGTAACGTGTCTGGGTAATTACGGGAATAGAGAGAGGGGTGGACCTTGATGCGGCGGCTGCTTCTGCTTTTCCTCGTGTTGGAGGAAGAAGGACCTTGACGAGCACAAGATCCACGCCGTCTCGAACAGAGGAAGCTCCACTCCATGGCGCCTGCCTACAGAGACGAGACGAGACGGGGTCAGAGAGGGAGAGAAGAAGAGGAGGAGAAGGAGGGGAGTAGGGATTCATACCAAGCACATTCGTCGAGCCGAGCCCTGTGCCTGCGCCCTGCGGTCGGTCGCCATGGCCGGCGGCTAGGGTTTCTGGCACGGGCAGGGGTCGAGGGAGGGCGGGTCTGACAGCGGGCTGATCAGCTCCAGCGGATCTGCGTCCACGGCAAGACGGGGAGGGGCCAACAACGATGGAGTGGAGGCCGGGGTTGGGGGAGACAACGGAGGTCGGCGGCGGCCATGGTGACCTGCCACCACCGGCGGCGCTCGTCCAGCGTGGGGGGGAGGGGAGGGCAGAGGTGGCGTGCGGCGTGGTGG
>NC_041391.1:66031226-66054866 GCF_002162155.2 Triticum dicoccoides | reverse complement strand
GGTGAGCGTGCGTGGACGGCAAGGTGCGGCATGGATCTGGGCAGCGCGAGGGGGAAAATGGAGCGGCGGCGGCGATGGGGAGAAGGGGTCCAGGGCTTCGTGGGTGGACGAGGATGAGGACATACGAGGAGAGGGGGATGGGAGAGAGGAGTGCATGGGGGGGCATGGACGGCGGGGCACTCTGCCGGAGGGAGGTGGCGGCTGCGATCTGGAAGGGAGGAGGTGGCGGCTGCGATCTGGAAGGGAGGAGTGGTGTGCGGGGAGAGAGGGGCACGAGGACTCAGGAGATAGGGTTTCGGCTTAGGTGGGCTTCGGGTGAGGACAGCCGTTGGATCCGGGAGCATCCGACGGTGATCCATCCACGATCCGCGTGAATCGCCCACGGACCAATCAAAATGCAGCACACGCGTACGATGTCATGACCATCTAAATTGGGCGTAGTTAACTAAAAATTGGTCATGGTTGATTAAAAATTCATTTTCCATTTTTCGAGTGCCCAAAATGAGTTTTTTTGTAAAGGATCTATCATATATTTATTTCAAAATTGTACCAAATCAATTTTCTAAAATACTAGTACATATTTAATGCATAATTGACCAAATAGTTGGGTGTCAAAAGTTTTGATCCACCTCTGGTGAAAAAGACAAATTTAGGTCGATTCAGCTGGAAGCGGGTCAAATTTGAACTGCAACTACCTCGTAGTTTGCTATTTATTTTTTCCAAAAATCATTTCTAGGTAAATAAGTATCTATTTAATCAGAGAAACACCAGAAGTTTTCTAAGATTCAACTACTAGCTAGGAACGGTCATGTCCGCTGTTTTGACCGCATTTTGAAACGGGCATAAAAATTCAAAAAAAATCAAAAAATTGGAAAACCTTCGCATTGTGTCATTATATGTGTCCAAGTTTCTAGGAAAAATAATAAACTTGTAATACGGAAATTATTTTTAAAAAGTGTTCTCAGAAATAAGCTATCATGCGTGAAGATTCATGGCTTTCTAGCCAAATGATCAATCTTATGGCCACATTCATGGCATAGTTTCTTCAAATGATCTCATATCATGCACAACGGTGCATATTGGAATTCCAAACAATGTTGACTAAGGGAGTTTTCATTTTCTTTTCACGAAAAATTCATTTTCCATTTTTCGAGTGCCTGAAATGAGTTTTTTTTGTGAAGGACCTCCCAAATAATTGTTGCAAAATTGGACCAAATCAATTTTGTAAAATACTAGGACATATTTAATGCACAATTGACAAAATGGTTGGGTGCAAAAAGTTTTGATCCACCTCTCGTGAAAAAGACAAATTTCCGCCGATTCAGCTGGAAGCGGGTCAAATTTGAACTGCAGCTGCCTCATAGTTTGCTATTTATTTTTTCCAAAAATCATTTCTAGTTACATAAGTACCTATTTAATCAGAGAAACACCAAAAAAATTCCAAGACTCAACCACTAGCTAGGAACGGTCAAGCCCGCCGTTTTGACCGCATTTTGAAACGGGCATAAAAAATTCAAAACAAATCAAAAAATTGGAAAACCTTCGCATTGTGTCATTATATGTGACCAAGTTTCCAGGAAAAATAATAAACTTGTAATACGGTAATTATTTTAAAAAAATATTCTCAGAAATGAGCTATCATGCGTGAAGATTCATGGCTTTCAAGCCAAATGATCAATCTTATGGCCACATTCATGGCATAGTTTGTTCAAATGATCTCATATTGTGCACAAGGGTACATCTTGAAATTTCAAACAATGTTGCCTAAGAAAGTTTTCATTTTCTTTGCACGGAAAATTCATTTTCCATTTTTCGAGTGCCCAAAATGAGGTTTTTTTGTGAAGGACCTACCATATAATTGTCAAAACATTGGACCAAATCATTTTTCTAAAATACTAGGCCATATTTAATGCACAATTGACCAAATGGTTGGGTGTAAAAAGTTTTGATCCACCTCTGGTGAAAAAGACAAATTGCCATCGATTCAGGTGGAAGCGGGTCAAATTTGAACTGCAGCTGCCTCATAGTTTGCTATTTATTTTTTCCAAAAATCATTTCTAGTTACATAAGTACCTATTTAATCAGAGAAACACCAAAAAAATTCCAAGACTCAACCACTAGCTAGGAACGGTCAAGCCCGCCGTTTTGACCGCATTTTGAAACGGGCATAAAAAATTCAAAAAAAATCAAAAAATTGGAAAACCTTCGCATTGTGTCATTATATGTGACCAAGTTTCTAGGAAAAATAATAAACTTGTAATACGGTAATTATTTTAAAAAAATGTTCTCAGAAATGATCTATCATGCGTGAAGATTCATGGCTTTCAAGCCAAATGATCAATCTTATGGCCACATTCATGTCATAGTTTGTTCAAATGATCTCATATTGTGCACAAGGGTACATCTTGGAATTACAAACAATGTTGCCTAAGGAAGTTTTCATTTTCTTTGCATGGAAAATTCATTTTCCATTTTTCGAGTGCCCCAAATGAGGTTTTTTTGTGAAGGACCTACCATATAATTGTCAAAAAATTGGACCAAATCATTTTTCTAAAATTCTAGGCCATATTTAATGCACAATTGACCAAATGGTTGGGTGTAAAAAGTTTTGATCCACCTCTGGTGAAAAAGACAAATTGCCGTCGATTCAATTGGAAGCGGGTCAAATTTGAACTGCAGCTGCCTCGTAGTTTGCTATTTATTTTTTCCAAAAATCATTTCTAGTTACATAAGTACCTATTTAATCAGAGAAACATCAAAAAATTTCCAAGATTCAACCACTAGGTAGGAACGGTCAAGCCCGCCGTTTTGACCGCATTTTGAAACGGGCATAAAAAATTCAAAAAAAATCAAAAAATTGGAAAACATTCGCATTGTGTCATTATATGTGACCAAGTTTCCAGAAAAAATAATAAACTTGCAATACGGAAATTATTTTTAAAAAGTGTTCTCAGAAATGAGCTATCATGCGTGAAGATTCATGGCTTTCGAGCCAAATGATCAATATTATGGCCACATTCATGGCATAGTTTGTTCAAATTATCTCATATTGTGCACAAGGGTACATCTTGGAATTCCAAATAATGTTGCCTAAGGAAGTTTTCATTTTTTTTGCACGGAAAAATCATTTTTCATTTTCCGAGTGCCCAAAAGGAGGTTTTTTGTGAAGGAACTACCAAATAATTGTTGCAAAAATGGACCAAATCATTTTTATAAAATACTAGGCCATATATAATGCACAATTGACAAAATTTTGGGTGTCAAAATTTCCGATCCACCTCTGGTGAAAAAGACAAATTGCCATCGATTCAGCCGGAAGCGGGTCAAATTTGAACTGCAGCTGCCTCATAGTTTGCTCTTTATTTTTTCCAAAAATCATTTCGGTAAATAAGTATATATTTAATCAGAAATACATGGTTTGATGGCAAGACATCGAGGTTTGGACGGTGGCCGAGGGCCCCAACTCTAGAGCGCGTAAGCTCGCATGCCCGACACGTGGTCACCGCGTGACCGTGGCGTTGCCATGTGTTCTGGGCAGCCTAGGCATGTCTAGTGGGTTGGGCACTCCCCAGGTATGTGATAGGAAGAAAATCACAACATAAGATTCTCACGAGGAGACCGATCGATGCTCAAACATGAATAAGCAGCCAAGTGTTTGATTTGCGGTACGGGAAATGCACATGGCTAATGGGCATGAGTTTTGGCTGAGGATGATCAATTACTAAGAAGACCGTCTTCACAAATTTTCACCTCAAAAGGAGGAGCCTAGGTGGTACTTGCTTTACAAAGTACCACACTGGACATAAATACAAATGTTGAAGCTGGGCTCAAAATAATGAATGGGTTGAGCTAGCATTTGGTGGAGGATGGTTATTTGGGCATAGGAAAGCACTGTAGAAAATGGATACCATTTGGACATGCCAAAGTGGTACCTCCTTCACAAAGTGTTACTTTGATCAGAATAGGAAAATGAATATTTTTGAATTATTTTTGAACTAGGCAAGGAAGGGTTTTGCATATTTGACGAAGATATGACCCAAAGAATTTATGAGATTTTTTTGGAAATTTTGGGAATAACAGAAATATAGGTTGCTTCACAACCTAGGGCAAAAACCGCCACATGGACATGACACATAGGCAAAACTAATGAGATGGCGCCTAGTCATCACAACCCACCACAATCTATAAGGCTATGACCATCTATATTGGTCATTAACAACTAGAAATAAGGCAGCGGACTAGCACTATTTGCTTTGTGACCTTTTCGTGTAAGGAAATTACGACCTTTCTGACCAAAATGGTCGCAATGGTTTAGGGTTTGGAGCCCCTCGAACAGCTTTTGACCAATTGGTCTGAAATGGTCATAGATCTATGACCAATTCTTCCAGGGTCACTGACAAAAGGTCACTAGTTGACATATTTCTTGTAGTGAGTACTTGGCAATAGAAGACTTGGTAGTTTAATCATGTCCACCTTACTAATGAACTGGTTCACCGAAATGAGTTTCATATACTAGTACATGCTAAACATGTTATGTGTCTGCTTGTTTCTTCTTTTAGAATGCTGACAAAATATTGGGGAAGAGTGCCTTATTAAGAAATGGTAAAGGAAGTAATGCAGATAAGGTTCAAGATAGTGACACATCCTTGTTGGTCTCCAACAAAGCTGATAAAACAGCTAAGGAAGACTATCTTGAAGACAGTGAGACAACCCCAAAGTCCTGTCTTGGTTTAGTGTTCGAGTTACTGGCCACTATCGCTTGCACAAGCTATTTAAACTCACTGTGTGAATCAGTTCGGTTTCTTGAGTCTCAACTACAAGCTGAAAGACATTGATCAGCTGTGCTGCGACAAGAAGCGGAAGGACTGCGGAAATCCCTGGAGCATTCAGATGCATACTTTCTGGTGCAACAACAAGCGTTGGATGATTTTAGCGCCAAACAGGACAAAGCTAATAAGCTTGCTAAGCTTATTGCCAGCATGGTGGATACCCAGGATAACGTTTCTTGAGCTCTTTTGAAGTTGTTTCAGTTATGATCTTGTTTTGCTGCCGCGTTTATTTGCACTGGTGGCCAATTTTGACGGCCAGTGTATGTAATATGCTGCTTTGATCCCTATATTTGCATTGATGGCGAACTTTGATGCCCAGTGGATGTAATATGTGTAATAGCGGTAATCGGCTAGCGGTAATTGCTTGCTTATTTATTTCCTTATTGTCTTGTTTAGTTGTTTTCTTGTAGTCACTGTCGTTCTTTTTCTGTGTTTTTCTAGTGGCCACAATAGCCTATTTTTGGTAATTAGGCCAAAGTAATCATGGCAACACATGGACTGTTGTAACCATGGGTCTCCTGCGGGTCGTATGATCCATGGGCCTTCTACGGGCCGTAGGATCCATTGGCCTTCTATACGGGCCATAGGATCCATGGGCCTTCTACGGGCCGTAGGATCCATTGGCCTTCTATACGGGCCATAGGATCCATGGGCCTTCTACGGGCCGTAGGATCCATTGGCCTTCTATACGGGCCATAGGATCCATGGGCCTTCTACGGGCCGTAGGGTCCATGGGCCTTCTACGGGTTGTACGATCCATCGGCCTTCTATCGGCCGTACGATCCATCGGCCTTATACGGGCCGTACGATCCATGGGCCTTCTACGGGTCGTATCATCATTTCCCAATCATGGGTCGTACTATTCGTGGACCATAACGGGCCGTTAATAGGCCATATTTAATAACTCTATGAAAACAGCCCAATGGGTTTTTTAACATGAAAACGGCCCAACGTATTAACGGTCCACAAACGGGCCAACTGTAACGACGGGCTGAATTTGGCCCACAAGCAGAAAATGACAGTAACGGGCCGTAAGTAACCGAATGCTGGAAATGAGCCCAAGAATAAATGGGCCCTGAGAAGGCCGAAAGATAACTTGGGCTGGAAACGGCCCAATGGAACAATGGGCCGTTAATGGGTATAAAGTGATACACTGTTCATTATGGGCCAGTTTCACCACGGGCCGTTAATGGGCCAAGAGTTACAAAGGGCCTCATATGGTCCGAAAGAAGTCATGGGACATACATGGGCCGGAAGTTAAAATGGGCTGGAATCATATTGGACGGCCAAGATGATGCTACTAGGCCTAATTCGAAGAGGTCGTAACGTGCCCTGGGTTAGTGGGTTGTAAATGGGCTATATGCGAACAGGCCGTTAACAGGCTTTCCGTGGGCCAGCCCGCCACCTTTTGACCAAGTCAAACAGGCCGGCCTTTTCACAGGAATGGGCCTCTGTTGGGCCGTGCCACGTGTCGACGTATCATAGGCGCCTTGGGTCCAATGAGTGGATGACATCTGTCCCAACGGTGAGCCGACACATGTTTCCTCCAGCCAATGATGTTTTTACACATGGAAAATCCCCATTGGTCAGGGCTGTTAACAGGTTATCGGATCCAAAACCGGATCCGATAGCTTAACGGCGTTCCGTTACAGTGGATGCCACATGTCGGCCACCCTTGACGAAAGCACTTCTAACGCGCAATTTATTGTCATGGAAGTGGACACTTCCGTGATGATAATTTTGGTGATGTCATGGAACACTTCTATGATAGCCCGGGTATGACTATCTTGATTCTATCATAAAATTGTCATGGATGTACATGCATGACAGAAAACATGACCTACTATGACAAACACGTATCATCACGGAAGTGTATTTTTTTGTAGTGCAGCCACCTTTGAAGAAATTCAAGAAGGTCAAAGTTCCTCCGCTGGTCATCAGCTCATATTCTTCATCGCGCGAGACGGATGAAGCTGAAGATTTGGACAACACTGCAGGCCCTACTACAACGGACGACCCCAACAACGCTTGTACTCCTCCATTGACATCATGAAGAAATTCTTCAGGGGCGTTAGTCATCACTTTTCATCCCTTTTGATCATTTGATGACAAAGGGGGAGAAATTTTAGTTAGTCTTCAAGCGGGTCTATATATGGGCGTCTTTTTGCTAAGTTACAACTCTCGTTCTTCTGAAGTATTTGTTGGATCGAGTTGTAAACTTAAGTCCGATGGTGACCTGATACTTTTGCTCTGTTTTTCTGCATGATATTTCCTCATATATGTTAATGCACGCATGCCGAATTACATCAGTCACCATATTTCATCATGCATTTCAAATTCTTCATTCGATATGTTAAATGCGTGTATGAATTACAAGATATAGGGGGAGATCTCCATGATATAACTCTACAATGTGCATTGCTTTTCGAAAGCAAATTCCTCATATATGCACATCTTCAGGGGGAGTTCTTCTATATCTTGCAATCAAATTCCTCAATATTGAGCACTTTCAATTGATATGTTTATCCCCGTTGAAAACTTCACCTATTTGTCATCAATCACCAAAAAGGGGGAGATTCTAAGTGCATCTAGTGACCCTTAGTGATTTTGGTGTATTGAAAACTTATAGGTTAAGGGACTAATATGCTTGTGAGTGTACACATGCTCTATAAGTCAATGATGAGTTTGATATTTACGATGAAAGTCGACCCCTAAAAATGTATGTCTTCATCTGAAGACTTTGGTTCTCCTGAAGATTTTGAAAGTGAAGAAATTGGTGTAACCTTGAAGACTTGGATATTCATGCGAGGATTATGAAGCGTGAAGACTTTTGTTTTCGTAGTTTCATTTTCTCTTTCTTGAGTCATAGTAAACACCGTACTGTTAAAGGGGGTCGGGGTAATACTAAGGAAACCGATTTCCAAGTGATGCTCATCTCAAAATCCTACACCTACCCAATCCTTTCGAGTGAAGCCATTGGAAATCTCATATCAGTTCAGTCAATTTCTTCAGTGACAGAGATGAAGATCTTCTGGTCTCTGAGGAATTTGTTCTAACTGAGGAGTTAGGAATTCGCCAGTGCGGATTGCCTACACATTGAGGAACATGATAGCCCTGAGGAATTTGAACCTCAAATATCTGGCCGTTGTTGTGCTATGCGCCAGTTGTCCAAAAATATCTTACACCTAGCGGTCATATCATTGAAGGTCATTTATGCATTATCATGTCGGGCTGCTCCCTAGGCTATAAATATCTGCCCCCCTCAACCACTAGCTGGTTGGCTGCTTCGCGAGAAACTGACACTTGTCATTGAGAGCATCCCATCCTTCGAGGACTTTGAGCGAAAATCATCAAGTGAGGAAAACCCAAAACCAAACCCAAACACCTACAAACCCAAAGTGATTGAGCATCACTGAAGAGATTGTTCCTGTGTGGAACCGATGCTTGTTACCTTTGAGGACTGTGTATCATCCAGACAGTTAGGCATCATGGTCTGAGCATCCAAGAGGAATTGTGGATCGCCGAGTGACCAAGTCTATGAAGGTTTGGAAGTCACCTGTGAAGACTTACCACGAGTGTTGGGCGAGGTTTGTGTGACTTTAGCTCAAGGATAATACGGTGAGGACTGTGTGTCCTCGAGTTTAAATACTCAGCCGCTCCAACCCGACGTACAATTGTCGCAGCAGTTGGAACTGGTCTACCAAATCATTGTCTTCACCAAGCCAACTGGTTCTATTTCCTCAACCCTTTCATTTCCTCATTCATGTGTTGATGAACCTGATCATTACTGTATGAAGACTTTGACTGAAGACTTTCTCTATTTCCTCAATCCAATTTCTTCAATCACATAGTCTTCAACCTGCTTATCCTGTTTTTCACGCTATCTGTACTATGTGCTTGTTTTCATTTCATCATGATGACTATGTTGTTGCTATGTTATGCTTATACCTGAGTACTTATTCCGCTGCTAGTGTGTCGTTGCTTAGGAATTTCTTCACCTTGAAATTCCTCAGTGATGAATTTGTAAAAATTGCCTATTGACCCCCCTCTAGTCGATATAACGCACTTTCAACAAGCAGGAATGCAAAAAGGAGTTGAGTCACAATGCCTCGGAGTAAACCTCCAATTGAGTGAGGATTGGGGCTCACAAGTGAAGCACATGTGACAGATACCACACGCCGCGCTAGCTCACAACGCCCCGGAGTCAAATGCCAGCAGGGTGACGGGTGTGGTGCACAAAAGAAGCACTATCAGCCGGGTGCGGGTGCACTAGTGAAGCAGGCACGAGTTGGGGGAGGGTGGGATGTACAAGTGAAGCACTACCAGACGCGTGGGGCACACGAGTGGAATCAGGCATGAGACATCGAACACTTGTTCTGAACCAACACAAGACACATGCATGCTAGGGGCACGTGTGGTCCACAGACACATGTGGGTCCACTTTTTGTAGCCACCCCCACCCCCAAGCAGTCGCCAGGATGAGGCATGAATTACATGACCAGAAGGTTGGGAATGCGTCTAAGGGTGCCGATGACCCAAGGAGACGCCCAACATCCTTTAAAGGAGCTATTTGGTCTAAACAATTGTGTCGCTTTCAAATGAATAGATGTTAGTTTAATCTACATTCAAAATGTTTTCTGCTTCTTCTCACAAATGTAATAGGTAAATATGTTGAGGACTAATGATGAATGGATTGAGTTGGATGGATGATTCAAATAGGGGGGGGGGCAAAAACTCACACCTAATACAAGAAACTTAGAAAAACATGACAAAGCAAAATCCAAAAAAAAAATAAGCGGACGAAATTTTGGAGTCATGTCAAAATCCATGTTTTTTGAATGGGTAATTTGTTAGTAACTAGCATTTTGTCTTGTCTTTTTTTAGAAAATAGAAGGTAGACCAGATCTACCTTATATATTCTAAAACAGGAAGAAAGCCCGAAGATCAAACAGTCAATTAAATGAAGCTTTCAAATGCACCCTAGTGCAAGGCCGCAAGCAGCCTAGGAAGAAGGAGACATGAGAAAATAGAAAAAGAGACTAGAGGATGTATGTGTTCTTTGAATTGCAATTAGCCTTTCTAGTGCCATGGCAACAAGACTAATTAGTCAGAATGTGCACCCACGCCAGTGGATCCTCCTTGTCCTGCTGTCGCTCAGCTCTGTGGATCCACAACCGAAGCATGTCTGCTGCATAAAACCTGACGTAGGACCCTGCCCATGCATGGTATTGAACAGACGATCATTGTGGGCATGCCACAGCATTACATGACAAGCCGCAAAAGCAATGTTACATTTGTGCTTAAAGGCAAGATGATCAGCAGCATAGTCCATGAAAAGCAGCAGACTATCAAAATTATTTGCCAAAAAGACAGGTTCAAGTTGTCCAAGATGAAACTTGCTGACTCACAACGCAGGAGCAAATGAGCAATGGATTCCATGGTTGGGCAGATGTCGCAACCAGCATGAGGGGCGATCGCAAATCATTTCTTCTTTACCATGTTGTCTCTCGTGTTTAAGCGGCCCCAACAAGCAAGCCATAGGAAAGTCATTACATCAAATAGATCTCCAAGAACATCGAGGAGGACATTGTATTGAAGATCAAAAAGAGAGAAGAAGCCATCTAGCTACTACCTACGGACCCGTAGGTCTGTGGTAAACTACTCACGCATCATCAGAGGGGCAAGGGTGATGATGAAGAACCCCTCTGTGATCATTGACCCCTTCGGCAGAGTGCCGGAAAAGGCCTCTAGATTGGATCTCGTGGTTCTAGAACTTGCGGCGGCTGGAATTGTGTTTCGTCGACTCCCCTAGTGTTTTTGGGATTCTAGAGTATTTATATAGGCAGAGGTCGGTGGAAAAGCTTCCCGTGGTGCCCACTACCCACCAGGGCGCGCCTGGGCCTTCTGGCGTGCCCTGGTGCCTAGTGGGCCCCACGGGCCTCCTCCCATGCACTTCTTTGGCTCCCTGGGTGTCTTCTGTCCAGAAAAAATATCGCCAAAAAGTTTTGTGGCATTTGGACTTCATTTGGTATTGATATTCTGTGGAGTAAAAAAAATAAGCAGAAAACAACAGCTGGCACTGGGCATTATGTCAATAGGTTAGTCAAAAAAAAGTTGCTATAAGATGAATATAAAACATCCAAGATTGATAATATAACACCATGGAATAATAAAAAAATTATATATACGTTGGAGACGTATCCTCGGCCACCAGGATGAGGAGATACAGGGAGAGAGAATCCCCCTGCTAAAACCCTCTCTTAGCAAGAAAGGGGTCACCCATCTCACCATTAATGAGCACCATTGATCATCCAACGGACAACAAGGATGTAACCCAGTGCACCCACATAGGTGGGAAACCCATATAGGTTCCAAAACCTGGTAAAAACATCTCCAACTGACACTATCAAAAGCCTTTTGGAAGTCTAACTTTAAAGCAATAACTGGTAACCTCCTTTTGTGAGCACACTGCACCATTTCCGTGGCCAAAGCAAAGTTTTCCACAATTGATCTACCTCTCAAGAAACCAGATTGTAGAGGATGCACTAGATTAGGAATTATGTATTGTAATATGTCTGTCAGCACCTTATATGCTAATTTAGGTATGTTGTGAACCAAGGATATGGGTCTGAAATCTCATATCTCAAGCGAAGTGTCCTTCTTAGGGAGCAAAGTGATATAGGCTAAGTTGATGCCATCTAAAGACTCTGTTGCAATGGAAATCAGCAAAGAATCTAAGGATATCATCTCTGAGCACATGTTTGAAAGCCTTGTAGAATTCATTTCTAAAGCCATCTGGCCCCGGGCACTTATTATTAGGAGACCGGTCAATAGCACTAACAATTTCAGCCCAGGAGAAGTCAACCACAAGCATTGATAGATCCATGGGCGCATACAAGGAGCTTAGTTGCGCGGTTAGCATTGAGGCAGCAGTCTGACCCAACAAATCAGCAAAATGTCTAGTGGCCAAGGCCAATTCTGACCATTCTGAAAATGCTCAACCCCATCCTGCACAATGACCTTTATCTCGTTACGTCTAGCTTGGCAGTTAGTAGCAGCGCGGAAAAACTTACAATTCTTGTCACCTACCACACACCATCTAATCTTGGCGCGTCGGCACCACATGGTAATTTGCCAGAGGATGAGTTGTTCGGCTTTAGCAGAAGTAGACTTTTTGAGTACTATTTCTAACATAGACATAGATCTCCTTTCCTCAATCGCGTTCAAGAAACTCACCACATGCTTATTATTGTGTATAAGCACCTTGAGGCTAGACTTGCTTCTACACCATTTGCGTAGGGCGGCTCGAACCCTTCTCATTTTGAAACTTATGAGGGACGCAGAGGAGGCGAAGGGTCTTATGCCCCTAGACCAACAATCCACAATGATGTCCCTAGCATCATCCATCTCCAAGCAGTGATTCTCCACCCTGAATAAGTTGCTCCTAGGAGCGTTAGTAGAGAAATTGAACAAGATGGGAGCATGATCTGAGGTAGTTGCAGGCCCAACCGTAGCAGAGGTGTCGAGAAAACTCAAGTTCCAATCAACATTAACCAGCAGACGGTCTAGACGAACCAGAGCGAGGGAGCTCCTCTTATTAGACCGGGTGAACAACATGTTATCCACCTGTATGTCATCCAACCCACTGTCTCTGATCCAAGAATTGAATCTCTCCATCAAATTCCAGTTGATGTGACCCCGTGACTTCTCATGCGCAAACCTGTACATGTTGAAATCACCCAGAACGATCCATTGACTGCTGGCCTGCTCAGCCACACCGCTCAAAACCTCGAAGAACCTTGGCCTCTCACAGTTCAAGCAGGGTGCATAAACAGCAGACAACAAAAAGGAGCTGCTGGTGGTGGTTGAGGAGAACCTGACAGTGACATGATAGTCACGAGATGCCACAATCTGTCCAGATAGAGAGCCGGAATTCCAGGCAACAAGAATACCCCCGAGGCACCATTAGAAGGCATGACAGCATGCTCATTGAGATTTATAGGGAGGAAGCTTCGCATCTTGAACTGAGAAAGAGAACTTAATTTCGTGTCCTGCAAGCACACAACACTAGGGCAGCAAGAGGTCATAACATCACGAACCAGCAAGCACTTGTCATCATCATCAAGGCCGCGAACATTCCAATTCAGCAGTTTCATGAAATAAGAGTGAACTCGCAGCCTAGGGCAGGAACAGAAAAATGCAGATGTATGCTCATGTAAATGCAAGCGATGGAGTACATTGATAGTGAGCTCACTGGGCTACAGACGTAGTACAAACTGGCCATAAGATAAGCTGGCATACTAAACTTGACAGAGTGCGAACTACTGAACTGAACTAGCAAGATACATACGCTGGACTCATAAAAACTAAAGATACACCCCGACACAAAAGAACCTAAAAGCGAAGAGGACTCCAAGAGCAAGAGCTGCTCTTATGTTGTTGGCATTGTCTTGTGTTTTGTGAAAGCTATAGTCTTCGTAAATAAATGTTATGTACGAATGCCCTTATATTTCTTTACGGAGGGAGTATTGCTGGGAAAATGTTAGTTAATCTACACTGAAAATGTAGAATCCAATTCATTTTCGGTGCTTTAATTTTCACACGTGGTGAATAAATGGACGAATTTGTTGCAAGAAACATAGGACCATTATTACCTAAAAAGACCATAGGACCAATGATGCCTCGCCCGCCTCGCCGGAGATGAAAATTCTGAGCCACGTCACCTATCCGCGCCCTCCCTCTCCCGGATCGCCATCTTGACCGTCCACTTGTGTGCGGATCCGACGGCAGGCTGCACCCTCCCCCCTTGTTAAATCCCCGTTCCATTCCTCCCGACTCTCACCACCACCAGCCGCCGCCGCCACCGCTCCTCCTCCATTTCCATCTCCGTCAGCTCCAAGGAAGCCATGTCCGGCCGCGGCAAGGGCGGGAAGGGGCTGGGCAAGGGCGGCGCCAAGCGCCACCGGAAGGTGCTACGGGACAACATCCAGGGCATCACCAAGCCGGCCATCCGGCGGCTGGCGCGGCGGGGCGGCGTGAAGCGCATATCGGGGCTCATCTACGAGGAGACCCGCGGTGTGCTCAAGATCTTCCTCGAGAACGTCATCCGGGACGCCGTCACCTACACTGAGCACGCCCGCCGCAAGACCGTCACCGCCATGGACGTCGTCTACGCCCTCAAGCGCCAGGGACGCACGCTCTACGGATTCGGCGGCTGAATTGCGCTCGTCTGCTCCATCGAGTCGACTCTGCTGGATGCTGCTGTTCCTCTGCTATGGTTTCGTTTCTGGGTGCGTGCGTTGTTGTTCCGTCGGTCTGTGTAGTTAGTGGAAGGCGATGAATCTGAATGCAATGAAAATGGTTGGTTCTTGTGGTATTATCTTGGCTGCATCTCTCGATATGTATCCGTCGGAATCTGCCCACCGCCAAATTGCCACTGCATTCTAATTTTCAGTTGATGAATTTGTTGTTTGTTGCTGACGACGCGTCAAATTTCACCCTGTAACCTCTATGTTTGTGATCTGCTCTGACATGAATCATTTCACTAGAACAACGTTCAGAACTCAGAAGGCTGTAATAAGCTGCCTGGAGGCATTGTTTTACCCACTGTAGCTCTATGGATAAGGAATCCCTTATGAAGCTGCAGTTTGTGTTTGATCCAGAAAGAAAACTGAATACTGCAGATGGTTATTGCATGCTTTATCGTCTTTGTTTAGCATACATCCTGGCCAAACTGCCAGCAGAAAACAAATATACAGTTACAGATCTGAAACTCAACTTTTCTGTTTGGACAGGCAATTGTTCAACTGTACTGTACTCCTTCACAGGTAGCACTCTTTAATTAATATCGTCTTCAGGTGTTGGTTCAATCTACACTCAAAATGGCTCTGCTTCTCACAAATGAATATGTTGCAAGAAACAGAGAATCAGTGATGGATGAATTGGTTTGGATAATTGAAATAAAAGGGGAAGGCGAAAGCTCACTCGTAATACTGGAACCGGATCCTCTAACATTCACAAGGAAAGTCACCGTGCTACAGTGCCAGTCTAGTGTAAATTCAAGAAAAAAGTTAGGGACTGTTAGCATGTTGTTTACCGTTGACATTTACTGTAGATATAAATAATTCAAAATTAATTTTATTTCACCATCAATTTGTTTGTCTGTAGTTACTATAAATGTACATAGTAGATCATCAATTTACAAATTAATTTAACTCATTTTAACCTTAATCATATGAATAGAAAGAAGGAAGGTTAGGGTACTGTAGCTTCTCTAACATTCCTTGTGAATGTTAGAGGATCCGGTTCCCATAATACTCCCTCCGTCCGAAAATATTTGTCATCAAAATGGACAAAAAGGGATGTATCTAGAACTAAAATACATCTAGATACATTCCCGTTTATTCATTTTGATGACAAGTATTTCTGGATGGAGGGAGTACAAGAAAAGAAAATGGCAAGGCAAAATCTATTTATTTTTAGCGGATGACATTTCAGAGCCACGTCAAAATCCAAATTTTCTGAGCATATGATTCTTTTGGTAACTGATGTTTTCCTACCTGTCCTGCTTCGTCGACCGTCTAAATGCTTGTGTTGTTGATCCATCGGTCTGTAGTTAGTCGAAGGTGATGAATATGAATGCAATGTGTTAGAGTTGTGTCGAATATTATCGTACAAGTTAGGTTACAGTTGGACTTGGAATCGTACGGTGTGTGGATAGGATATGGAGTCGTGTCCAAGTAGGACACTTGTATCCTAGGCCTCTCATATATAGCGGGGATAGACACACGATGTAACCTATGCCAACATAATAGCACGGGCACGCGGGGGAGCCGGCGTGTGCCGGTGCCCGGGCGGCCGGGGTGCGGTATTGTGACGGTGTCATGGAGAGGAGCGCCCGTAGTCAATGCCCCGGGGATGTAGCCATGATGGTGAACCTCGTTAACAAATCTCGGTGTCGTGCTTGTGTGATTGCTTGGTCCTCGGTAGATCGACGGAGATCCTCGAATAATTCTAACAAGTGGTATCAGAGCAAGGTTACGAAGAGGCTGCGGATATTTGATCTAGAGGAAGAAAACGGAAGATTTTGTCAGGTTCATAGTGCAGGAATCAACCACGAAGAAGTTGCGTCGGTTTTAGGAGCCGAGGAGAGCAGCATCAGTGGCGGTTAGCAAGATGGATCGGTGACATGGATTTCTTTCATGGAGGCGATCGACTGTTTCGAAGCATCGGCGGCAACGCGTGTGCGTGAGACGTACGGCGATTGATCTGTAGATCGATCGGGCGAGCGTACATACAGCGTGTCTTCAGCGAAATTCCTGGCGAGGTTGGATCGAGCAGGCAACGTGTTTTGGTGTTCTAGATTTTTTCGGTTTCGACGAGATCGATACGCTGATCAAAGGAACCTGGACACAAGGCGGCCCAGTCTGAGGCGCGCACGGGTGGCAGAAGCAGCAGTGGGCCAGGCACGCGTGAGGTGCAGATCACAGGGCAGACGTGGCCGCTGCACCCAGGAGCGTCGCGTTGAAAGCCCTGGAGTTGTTGCACTGCGCTTGGAGCTGAGTCACGGAAAGAGTACACGGAAGGTTAGACGAAGGCAAAGCTGATACGTGAGATTTGTTTGGTTAAAAAAAAGAGTTGCTAGGTCCAACGCGTGTGCATGGGAGTAGTTGGGATGGATCATTACGATCTGATTTTCTGCTGGGTGCACAGAGAAGTTAATATATCAAACATGGGCAAGATAATTTGCAGACAAGGGATTTGTCCGTTCAAGTTTGCATGGAAGTTTTGCTAGGTTGGTTTGTTCGGATGGCTTGTAGCGTGTGGACAGGCAACGGAGCGCGCGGACAAGCGCGTCGTCAGAATCATGTAGACACAGGGCGTCGGGCAATGCACGGAGATGTGCGGGTGGACACGATGCAGGCTGGAGTATGGTTGCAGTCGGATAATTTCGGCTGGGTCGGACTAGACTGTCTGACGGATCGATAGAGATGTTGGTCAAAGCAGAAGATGGCGATGATTTCAGCGACGACGACATAGGAGCGTGATGCTGATGGTGGCCAACTTCTAGGGCGTGGAAACACGTGGTGCGGGTCTGAGGGCTTGTGCGACTTCGACAGACTATGGCGCAGGGTTGATTCAAGACGATGCACATGAGAGCTTGGAGTTGACAGGGCGCGGGAGGGTGGCACGTACAACCACAATGGAATCATGTTGAAGGTGGAGTAGGAGTCTGATGAATGACTTCACTCTGAGCTGATGGAGGGGCTACGACGTAAGTTAACGGAGAGTCGAAGCTTATTTCAGCGGGTAAAGCGAGAGACACGTGGATCAGACTGGGCGCCAATGGTCTGATGGAGGCGTGACACTCGGCATCGGTCGGTGATGATCGATGGTTCTCTACAGTGGGAGTTGAGATAGTGGGGGCTAGCTACCCGGGAGACTTGACCAGGACAGCAGAGGCTCGACGCGGTGATAGCGGCGAGGCGTGCGGTAAGCACGGGACACAGCGACATGCCAAGGCACTGGTGGTCAGACATGTGGCCAGATAAAGTGTGCAAGGGGGTGCTGAAGCAGTGTTGACGAGTACCGGATTCAAGTTGGTGACTGGGTCTATCGGTGCCGGTTGATGGACAAGAGTTGACCATGGAGAATCTGAGAAAGTGGCGGAAAGTCTGGATTTGTCAAAACAGAGAGAGTTACATGGCCATATATTCTGTGGTGTTCAGTGCACATGGCAAAGTGCGGATGACAAGTACAGAAGGAGGCGGAGTGCTATAATTGTGGGACATGTCAGAGACTATCCGGGGAAAAGGATGAGACAACTGTGAATTTGACTCAGGGTGACACAAGGCGACGGTGAAATTCCTTCAAATTTCAGACAGATGGTCAAGAAAGAGCGACGATGTTGAGTTCAGGTAACTCTTGTATGTGACATCCAATATGTGAGTTCGTTCATTTTCATGCAGATAAATTACCGGTGTGTGATGGCGTTGAACGGAAACTCCAGAAGTTGGGAGCACAAAGTAGAGCAATGAGAAACTTAATTTTGCTCGAGTGTTGACTATGAAGAAGACGAGAAGGGACTACAGTTGCAGGTGGAGTCATATGGAGTCCGGGAGTAGCAGCGGTGCTCATGGCGTATCTCAAGTCCAATGTACATAGAGGTTCGACGCACGAACGAATTCAAGGTGGTGGAGAATATTCGTCAAGGTGGAGTTTGTTAGAGTTGTGTCGAATATTATTGTACAAGTTAGGTTACAGTTGGACTTGGAATCATACGGTGTGTGGACAGGATATGGAGTCGTGTCCAAGTAGGACACTTGTATCCTAGGCCTCTCATATATAGCGGGGATAGACACACGATGTAACCTATGCCAACATAATAGCACGGGCACGCGGGGGAGCCGGCGGCGTGTGCCGGCGCCCGGGCGGCCGGGGTGCGGTATTGTGACGGTGTCATGGGGAGGAGCGCCCGTAGTCAATGCCCCGGGGATGTAGCCATGATGGTGAATCTCGTTAACAAATCTCGGTGTTGTGCTTGTGTGATTGCTTGGTCCTCGGTAGATCGACGGAGATCCTCGAATAATTCTAACACAATGATCTTGGCCGCATCTCTTGATATGTTTGTACCTCCTGCCACCACCAACTTGTGAAGATCGCTGCTGCTACACAGCTCCTCTGCAGCCCTACATCAATATTGGACATCTACCGCTGGCCTCCTTTTTGAAAAAAAAAAATCTACCGCTGGCCTTCTTCACCTGCAACTGCAACCCCACAACCGCTTGCTCAAGTTCAGGAGAAGACCAAGGCGGTGTGCGGTCCAGTTTGCAAACTGTTTAGATCTAGATGTTATCTCTAGGAGAAGACCTACATCAATATCACGAGAAGACCACTATCTCTTTTTCTGAAGAGGAGCTACAGTTTGCTAACTGTTTTGATCCTACCAGATGTTATCTCTGAGGGTTTAATGCATCATGATTCAGTTCTGTAATATTTTCAGTACTGCTTTTGGCGTTGGAACGCTGTACTTGGTGCCTCTTATCATGTGCTTCATGGTGAAAATGGAGCCGGGAGTGATCCTCCTGTTATTCTTATTTTTGTTGGTTATGCAATAAACCTTCTCTGAAACTAAGTGTGTGTTTTCATCAGTACTCATCTGTGTTCTAAAACTCTGTAGATGGCTCAGTTTTAGTTTTGTCAAATGGTTGTAGAATTGCCCATTGGTCAACATAAAAGCTGGCTAACTTGTACTACTAACGTGAGAAAAAAATAAATCACAATCATCTTCTCTTGCTATTGGAGTATGTGGCATTTGAGTTACCAGGGCAATATGGACATTTAACCCAGGTGACTCGTAATGCTGTGGATGAAGTATAGTGTTTCACTCCAGTATTTCCCAGCAAATCAAATTCCAAAATGAGAATCCTTCTGAATACCAATTTCTGCCATGGTATTCAGTTTTCTGGAATAAACGTAGCTTTGTGTCTTGTTGTTACTAGCCGGAAAAAAATACACCTTGGACCATAAAATGATGAGACAAGCACATGCTGCTTATTCTTTCCTTTTCTTAAAGATATGAAGTTTTTTACGTGTAAGAGACGTAAGCATCCCCGTTTAGTAGCAAGGGACGACGACTTGACCTGCTGTCACGATCAACGGCGGAAGAATTGCCAAGTGCCGGGAGAAGTCAAGTATCTGCTGGAAAAGACGTCTCTTGCACACACTTACATTACATGTATTTTTTTAAAGGAAAATCGTGTAAATTGTAATTTTTAACTATTTCATTGTCTAAAAATAATTTCGTGGCTAGGGGTCTTGAACTCAAGAACTCTTGGCTCTTTTACACATGGCTTTTATTTTTTACTCAACCTCGTTATATTGGTTATTGTCTTCTCTTTTAGTTCTTAACTCGTGTTTGTAAGAAGGTGGCATGTGAGGACCAAACTACCACAGGTTGATAGCATAAATGCACGTCATGTTTGAAGTAGTTGTGTGTGCGAGTGAGCTTGACATTGATAGAAGATAAATGGTTCCAGCAACCACATATCGCACAACTAACCATTTATATACCACTAGAGATTGAGCGTGTCCACTACATGCATCAGTTGTCATTTCAACATATTTTCTATTGCCCAACCATCCAAAGGAAAAATGGAAAGAAAAACACAATTTGTATATGACCACAGATCAAGTGTGTTGTCTCCATTCTGTAGAGTCATTGGGGTTCAACACCTTCACCACCAATTATTAGCAAAACAACAGGAAAAATTGGTAAGGTTATACCTTGAGATTAGGAGACGTCAGGAACGGAACACTCAGTATGCAACAAAATGCTGGCACTTCCTAGTGTGAAGGCCCGAGAAGATACCATGCTGACTCCATCTATCTTTCCTATTGCCAATGGTGGCTACTTCTTCAGAATCGATGAAGAAAAGAACTACGTTGAAACTCTGTGGTAACATGTGTGCGGAAGTGTAGGCTATTATATGGCATTTAAGCACCAAGGACGATATCAACATTTGACCCATAGCACCAAGGGCATTTAAGCATCAAGAACACTTCCCCTCGTGTGTGGCTATCTAATACCTAAATCACGAGCAAAAGAGGGTTAAGTTTTTTTAACATATGTTGTCTCTTAAACTCAAGAACTCTTCTCTGATACATGTGCGGTCTTTTACACAAATGATTTTTCGTCAACCTTGTTATATTGCTTGTTGACTTATATTTTATTTGTTAACTTGTATTCGTAAGGTGGCATGTGAAGACCGAACTATGACAGGTTCACAGCGTAAAGGCACTATGTTTACTTGTTTAGAGTGGTTGCGTGTGTGAATGAGTGTGACACTGAGAGAAGATAAATGGTTTCAGCAACTGCACCTTTCACAACTAACCATTCATATACCACTAGCGGTCTAGTGCATCCACTACATGCATCAGGAGTCATTTCAGCATCTTTTCTATTACACGAATCGTCAGAAAAAAAAATGTAAGGAAAAAACAATTCATATACGACCACCGGTCAAGTGCGTTGCCTCCATTGTTCAGTCATTGTGATTCAACACCTTAATTACCAATTATTAGTTTAAGAGTAGGAGGCATTGGGAATGGAACACTCGGTATGACATAAGAAGCTGGAGCTTCATGATGCGAAGGACTGCCTGAGAAGATATTATGCTGCTTACGACCTCCATACATGCCTGACAAAGATATATTTTTGTTATATGTAAGAGTAATGATTATTCTGGTGTTAGGCTGTGACACAAGTTGCCTCTGCGCACTGGCAGAGCGCGCAAGCACACACAAACGAGCATGGCTAAGATGATTATCACAGGTGATGCCTATCAACTGATTATCACTTCTAAAGCACATCATGTGAAAACCTTGTTTTTGTGCGGCGTTCGCGCGTCTTCTGTATTGTACTCAAACTGAATAAGCTATAATTGTAAGAAGCTATAACTGAAGTACAAAAAGAAAAGTTTTAACAGATTTTGGCAGAAGATAATTAAACCTCAAAATTCATAGATAGTATAGCAACCAAAGCATCCACCAAATAAAGTTTCACGCTAGAGTTCACCCCTGCATATTTTGTATGCGTATCGCCCATGAAGAAACTGACTACTGTTGCGATAGCGATCGCCGGGACAAAAGTCCCCTCCATAGTAATCCAGTATGAACTCCTAGCAAGAAATTCCCTGTGGAGCGCATCTTTTACACTATGGAGCTATAACTATGTATATTTTTTCATCTCAACGAACTTCTCCACCAGAACTACAAGCCAAACATTTGAAAAAATTGTTAGTGGTGATACAACAGCAAACATAGTGCTGAAAATTGACAGAGCCAAGACATAACTGTAGTTCTTGATTTCCAAGTCATGACAGACAAAGAAGAAGAGACAGCAATCCATTCCATTCCCTTACTTTCCACGCGTGCCTGAATTAAGTGAGGAGGGCACATACTGAACGATGTGATCATACAGCAACCTAAAATGTTTTGAAGCAACATCAGTAAGCAGACACCGTATTAAGTCAAGGAGCCCGAGACAGCAGCTTCGCAATTATACAGCACGTGAGCAGGGAACAGATTGAACTGAACTTTAGTATATGAAGGTCATTCATGTTCATCAGACTCATTGCGCCATTTACAGCAAACATAGTGCTGAAAATTGACATGGCCAAGACATTTGCTGAAGCTGAAACCCAGGCAATTTCAGAAACGTTTTCAGCCAGAAATCTATCCAGTGGTATCTCCCTGTCATCTATCTTGCAGTTGTTCAGACGTATCTGAAAAATAATGAAATGTTTTATCTTGCAGTTGTTCAGACGTATCTGAAAAATAATGAAATGTAAAGACTTATTTCTGCTGGCTTGAGGATGATAATCAAAGACTAGCAGAACAATTGACGAAAAATGACAATTACACAACAGTTTATAGTCAGGAAAAGTATGACATGATCTTACTATCACTAGTTCATTCAGGAGAGGGAAATGGCGTCTTTCCAAAGATTGGATGACATAACTAGACAAGCAGCAACTCATAGCTTTGCTAAATCTACAAGCCAAGAGATAATCAATCTCAGTAGGAATGCAACAAGCAAGTGATATCAATAGAAAGAATCTGACCAAGCCACCAATGAATAATGAACACTGGTGATGAAATACAGCAAATGCAACGGTTCAGATTTCAGAATAACACCAAGACGTTCAGTATACAGTACTGCAAGGAATTTCAGAGACTTCAGTTGCAGTAGTTGTCAAACAAAAATACCAGTCCACTAAACTTCAAAGTATACTAATCGTGACAGTAGCATGACAGGGGAGCAACGAAGCATGACATTAGATCAAACAAACTGAATTTTTGGTTGGGAATTTAGGCTTCAATTCCAAGAAAGTATTGAGCAACACCATGTATGAAGAAAAGAAACCAGTCGTTGATTTTCCAGGTTTACAAACAACAAAAGCAGAAAATGGAGAGAGATCTGGTAGACAACTTTCATTCAGATTGCTGATGACAACAAGATGGTAACATCAGACGCTACAACATAACATTAGCTGGAACGAGGAATCTTCCTACCACGACACCTGGTCAGTTCACCACGCAACACATGCTGAGAAGAAGCTAACAACAAGATCCCTACACCTGCAGATCAGAGTACAGACACTGGGAAGGAAGCAGACGAATCTTAGGCCCTCTCGCCCCTGATGCGGCGCGCGAGCTGGATGTCCTTGGGCATGATGGTGACGCGCTTGGCGTGGATGGCGCAGAGGTTGGTGTCCTCGAAGAGCCCCACCAGGTAGGCCTCGGCAGCCTCCTGCAGCGCGGAGACGGCGGAGCTCTGGAATCGGAGGTCGGTCTTGAAGTCCTGCGCGATCTCCCGCACCAGGCGCTGGAAGGGCAGCTTGCGGATGAGCAGCTCGGTGCTCTTCTGGTACTTGCGGATCTCCCGGAGCGCCACGGTGCCGGGGCGGAAGCGGTGCGGCTTCTTCACGCCGCCGGTGGCCGGGGCCGACTTGCGCGCCGCCTTGGTGGCCAGCTGCTTCCGCGGCGCCTTGCCGCCGGTGGACTTCCTCGCCGTCTGCTTCGTGCGGGCCATCGGGGCGGGAGGCTAGGGTTTGCTTGGTGGATTGCTTGGGAGGGACCGAGGGAGATTGGGGATTGGACTGGATGGAGAATGGAGCCGGCTCGGGGAGCGTTTTAAGGGGAAGAGGAGTGGGCGCGAGCGGGCCTGGCCAAATTTCGGCGCGCTGTGTTTCGGGAAGGTGAGGTGAGTTTGGATCGTTGGATCTGCCAGCCGTGGATGGTGGGATTT
>NC_041391.1:66023192-66030699 GCF_002162155.2 Triticum dicoccoides | reverse complement strand
TTAAGTAATAACGATTGGTTGGTTGGTTGGTAGCCGGCGCAGGTGCCCAAAAGACTGTCGCTTGAGACAGTGTGGGCCGAAAATACTGCTCAACAAATCGATAATTCAAACGATGCTCAAAACGGTGAACAATAGAATCAAACAAAAGTAGTAGAAAAATCACAAATCCAGATTATTATTTTTCATCAAAGACGCTCTTATGCGTGATGTCCGTGTAAATTTTTGGGGTGTTTGAAAATTCGAGAAGCTTGTGGCAGAAACTACAAACTTTATCAAATTTTGCACATGCATCACTCGCAGGAGCATCGGCATGCAATTTTTTTAATTGGTTTCCTATTTTTTGCGATTTTATTGTCCATCCCGTGAGCATATTAATTAGTCACGTCCTCAACAAATTCCCTATTCCTATTTTTTTAAGTTCAATTTTAATTCCCTATTCCTATTTGGTGCCCAAAAAATGTTAGGACAATCCCAAAAATTAGCACCAAGCGCTGCAAATTTCAAGCACCTCTAATTGCTGCACCTCTAATTGCTGCCACAAAAGCAAAATGCAACAATGCGAAGCCAACTGATGAGCTAAAATTTCCACATTGCTCGACCAGCCTTCACTTCACGTCGATTCTCGAGAAAACCTGCACATCACCGTCGCGGGTGCCACCGACCCTCAGCCCGTAGCCACCCCACCACTCGGTAGCCACCGCCATGACCCCCACGGCCGTCGTCGAGCTTGCTCCGCCGCTGCCTGATTTGCACCGATTCTGGTAGTTCCCCGCCCCATATCGCCCAATATGACCGCCGCGGCCACTAGCGAAAGTTATGTGAATATGTGTATGTACCAACTTGTCTTGGGGATCAAATCCTTTGGCCACATTTTCATATATTTTAGATGTGCTCTCTCTTCTATGGGCCCTTTTGTATTGCTTTCTCTATGGGACTTTTGTAAGGACTAGTAACGCTAAAAAATAATTGTAGTGACCATCAAGCTTGACATTGAAAATTAAAATCATGATGACAAGTTTCATGGTTATCATTATTCAATATAGCATACATGGCATTACTATAATCATCATACATAGCAATTTTTTTGTCATAATCAATTGAAACCTCTTCCAAAGTAGTTGATTCATCATTAAATAAATCACGACCTCTCCAAATCCACTTCTATAATTATTATAACAATATTCAACACCCTAAAAAATAGTGGGATCATTACTTCCTAGAGTTGACACTCTTCCAAACCCACTTTGATCGGTATAGTCGTCATAAATAGGAGGCATGCAATCATAATACTAATGTTCTCATCAAAACTTGGGGGACTAAAAATATCACCTTCATCAAACATAGCATACCCAAGCTTATGGCTTTGCATATCATTAGCATCATGGATATTCATAGAGTTCATACTAACAACATTTCAATCATGCTCATCATTCATGAATGTTATGCCAAACATTTTATTGGATTCTTCTTCTATCAATTGAGCACAATTTTCCGATCCATCATTTTTAAGAAAGACATGATAAAGACTAATAATATGCGGCCACCTCAATTCCATTTTTTAATAATTTTCTTATAAATCAAACTAGTGATAAAACAAGAAACAAAAAGATTCAATTGCAAGATCTAAAGATATACCTTCAAGATCTCACCTCCCCGGCAACGGCGCCAGAAAAGAGCTTGATGTCTACTACACAACTTTATTTTTGTAGACTCATGTTGGGCCTTCAAGCGCGGAGTTTTGTAGGACACTAGGAATTTTCCCTCAAGTGGATGACCTAAGGTCTATCAATCCATGGGAGGCATAGGATGCAGATGGTCTCTCTCAATCAACCCTGCAACCAAATAATAAAAAGCCTCTTGTGTCCCCAACATACCAAATACAATGTTAAATTGTATAGGTGCACTAGTTCGGCGAAGAGATGGTGATACAGGTGTAGTAATGATAGTAGATATTGATTTTTGTAATAGTAACAATAAAAACAGCAAGGTAACGAGTAACAAAAGTGATCACAAACGGTATTGTAATGCTTGAAAATGAGGCCTAGGGTTCATACTTTCGCTAGTGCAATCTCTCATCAATGCTAATATAATTGGATCATATAACCATCCCTCAACGTGTTGAAGGAAATATGCCTTGGAGGCAATAATAAAGTTATTATTTTATATTTCCCTATTCATGATAAATGTTTATTATTCATGCTAGAATTGTATTAACCGGAAACTTGATACATGTGTGAATACATAGACAAAACACCGTGTCCCTAGTATGCCTCTACTTGACTAGCTCGTTGATCAAATATGGTTAAGTTTCCTAGCCATGGACATGTGTTATCATTTAATCAACGGGATCACATCATTAGGAGAATGATGTGATGGACAAGACCCATCTGTTAGCATAGCATATTGATCGTTTAGCTCTATTGCTACGGCTTTCTTCATGTCAAATATATATTCCTCCGACTATGAGATTATGCAACTCCCGGACACTGGAGGAATGCCTTGTGTTCTATCAAATGTCACAACATAACTGGGTGATTATAAAGATGCTCTACAGGTATCTTCGAAGGTCTTTGTTGGGTTGGCATAGATCAAGATTAGGATTTGTCACTCCGAGTATCGAAGAGGTATCTCTGGGCCCTCTCGGTAATGCACATCATATGAAGCCTTGCAAGCAATGTGACTAATGAGTTAGTTGCGGGATGATGCATTACATAATGAGTAAAGAGACTTGCCGGTAACGAGATTGAACTAGGTATGAAGATACCGACGATCGAATCTCGGGCAAGTAACATACCGATGACAAAGGGAATAACGTATGTTGACATTGCTGTTCGACCGATAAATATCTTCGTAGAATATGTGGGAACCAATATGAGCATCCAGGTTCCGCTATTGGTTATTGACCGGAGAGGTGTCTCGGTCATGTCTACATAGTTCTCGAACCCGCAGGGTCTGCATGCTTAAGGTTCGATGACGATATGTATTATATGAGTTATGTGTTTTGGTGACCGAAGGTTGTTTGGAGTCCCGGATGAGAGCACAGACATGACGAGGAGTCTCTAAATGGTCCAGAGGTAAAGATTCATATGTTGGAAGGTAGTATTCAGACACCGGAAGGGTTCCGGAATGTATCGGGTACATACCGGAGTACTGGAGGGGTTACCGAAACCCCCCGGGGAAAGATATGGGCCATAGGAGACATGCTAACCAGCCCACAAGGGGCTGGTGTGCCCCCCACAAGGGAGGAGGCCAAATTGGACTAGGTAAGGGGGCGGCACCCACCTTGTTGGGGAACGCAGCAGAAATTCAAAATTTTCTACGCATCACCAAGATCAATCTATGGAGATTCTAGCAACAAGAGAGGGAGAGGATGAGTGCATCTTCATACCCTTGAAGATCGCGTTGCGGAA
This sequence comes from Triticum dicoccoides, assembly GCF_002162155.2. Classification (NCBI taxonomy): domain Eukaryota; kingdom Viridiplantae; phylum Streptophyta; class Magnoliopsida; order Poales; family Poaceae; genus Triticum; species Triticum dicoccoides. The sequence goes on along the minus strand of NC_041391.1, from coordinate 66,027,289 downwards.
GCGTTACAAGAACGCGGATGAGGGAGTCGTACTCGCGGCGATTCAAATCACAGAAGATCCGATCTAACGCCGAACGGACGGCACCTCCGCGTTCAACACACGTGACGTCTCCTCCTTCTTGATCCAGCAAGGGGAGAGGAGAAGTTGAGCGAGAGCTCCGGCAGCACGACGGCGTTGTGGTGGAGCTTGCAGTGACCGTTCCTCTCATTTTAGAAGCACTTAGTCTCGGGTTTGGGTTCAACCTTGGGTTTCTTCACTAGAGCATCAACTGATTTGCCGTTTCATGAAGTATCCCTTCTTGCCCTTGCCCTTCTTGAAACTAATGGTTCTACTAACCATCAACAATTGATGCTCCTACTTGACTTCTACTTTCGCGGTGTCAAACATCGCGAATAGCTCAAGGATCATCATATCTATCCCTAATATGTTATAGTTCATCACGAAGCTCTAGTAGCTTGGTGGCAATGACAAACATCACTATCTCATCTAGGAAGATTAACTCCCACTCGATTCAAGTGATTGTAGTACTCAGACAATCTGAGCACATGCTTAATGATTGAGATTTTGTCCCTTAGTTTGTAGGCTAAGAAACTCGTCGGAGGTCTCATACCTCTTGACATGGGCACGAGCCTGAAATCCCAATTTCAGCCCTTGGAACATCTCACATGTTCCGCGACATTTTAAAATGTCTTTGGTGCCTCAATTCTAAACCGTTTAACATTACGCATTGAACTATCATGTAGTCATCAAAACGTGTATGTCAGATGTTTGCAACATCCACAGACGACGCTCGAGGTTTAGCACACCGAGTGGTGCATTAAGGACATAAGCCTTCTGCGCAGCAATGAGGATAATCCTCAGTTTACGGACCCAGTCCGCATAATTGCTACTATCAACTTTCAACTAAAATTTTCTCTAGGAACATAACTTAAACAGTAGAACTAAAGTGTAAGCTATGACATAATTTGCAAAGACCTTTTGACTATGTTCATGATAATTAAGTTCATCTGGTTATTTAATGAAGTCCCACTTAGATAGACATCCCTCTAGTCATCTAAGTGATACATGATCCGAGTCAACTAGGCAGTGTCCGATCATCACGTGAGACGGACTAGTCATCATCGGTGAACATCTTCATGTTGATCGTATCTACTATACGACTCATGCTCGACCTTTCGGTCTCTTGTGTTCCGAGGCCATGTCTGTACATGCTAGGCTCGTCAAGTCAACCTAAGTGTTTCGCATGTGTAAATCTGGCTTACACCCGTTGTATGCGAACGTTAGAATTTATCACACCCGATCATCACATGGTGCTTCGAAACAATGAACCTTCGCAACGGTGCACAGTTAGGGGGAACACTTGCTTGAAATTTTAGTGAGGGATCATCTTATTTACTACCGTCGTTCTAAGCAAATAAGAAGCAAACATGACAAACATCACATGCAAATCATAAAGTGACATGATATGGCCAATATCATCTTGCGCCTTTGATCTCCATCTTGAGGCATGGCATGATCACCTTCGTCACCGGCATGACACCATGATCTCCATCATCGTGTCTTCATGAAGTTGTCTCGCCAACTATTACTTCTACTACTATGGCTAACGATTTAGTAATAAAGTAAAGTAATTACATGGCGTTATTCAATGACATGCAGGTCATACAATAAATTAAGACAACTCCTATGGCCCCCGCTGGTTGTCATACTCATCGACATGCAAGTCGTGATTCCTATTACAAGAACATGATCAATGTCATACATCACATATATCATTCATCACATTCTTTTGGGCCATATCACATCACATAGCATACCCTGCAAAAACAAGTTAGACGTCCTCTAATTGTTGTTGCATGTTTTACGTGGATGTTACTGGTTTCTAGCAAGAACGTTTCTTACCTACGGAAAGCCACAACGGTGATATGCCAATTGCTATTTACCCTTCATAAGGACCCTTTTCATCGAATCCGATCCGACTAAAGTGGGAGAGACTGGCACCCGCTAGCCACCTTATGCAACAAGTGCATGTCAGTCGGTGGAACCTGTCTCACATAAGTGTACGTGTAAGGTCGGTCCGGGCCACTTCATCCCAAAATACCGTCGAAACAAGATAGGACTAGTAACGTAAGCATATTGAACAAAATCAACGCCCACAACAACTTGTGTTCTACTCGTGCATAGAATCTACGCAATAAACCTGGCTCTGATACCACTGTTGGGGAATGTAGCAGAAATTCAAAATTTTCTATGCATCACCAAGATCAATCTATGGAGATTCTAGCAACAAGAGAGGGAGATGATGAGTGCATCTTCATACCCTTGAAGATCACGATGTGGAAGCGTTACAAGAACGTGGATGAGGGAGTCATACTCGCGGCGATTCAAATCGCGGAAGATCCGATCTAACGCCGAACGTATGGCGCCTCCGTGTTCAACACACGTGACGTCTCCTCCTTCTTGATCCAGCAAGGGGAGAGGAGAAGTTGAGGGAGAGCTCCGGCAGCACGACGACGTTGTGGTGGAACTTGCAGTTCTCCGGCAGGGCTTCGCCAAGCACTACCGAGGAGGAGGTGGAGTTAGAGAGGGGGAGGCCTGTGCCAGGGGCAGGGTGAAGCTCCCATGCGCCTCCCCACTATATATAGGGGTGGAGGGGGCTGGTTTCTTGCCCTCCAAGTCCATTGGGGTGTTGGCAAAGGTGGGAGGAAAGAAATCCCATCATTTCCTTCCCCACCGATTGTTACCCCCCTTTTTAGGGATCTTGATCTTATCCCTTCGGGATATGATCTTATTCCTTCTAAGGGGGGATCTTGGTGCGCCTTGACCAGGGTGTGGGGCCTTGGCCCCACTACCCACGTTCATGTGGGTCCCCCATGCAGGTGGGCCCCACTATGGAACCTTCTAGAACCTTCCCGGTATAATACCGAAAAATCCTGAACATTTTCCGGTGGCCAAAATAGGACTTCCCATATATAAATCTTTACCTCCGGACCATTCCGGAACTCCTCGTGACATCCGGGATATCATCCAAGACTCCGAACAACTTTCGGTAACCACATACAATTCCCATAACAACTCTAGCATCACCGAACCTTAAGTGTGTAGACCCTACGGGTTCGGGAACCATGCAGACATGACCGAGACGTTCTCCTGTCAATAACCAACAGCGGGATCTGGATACCCATGTTGGCTCCCACATGTTCCACGATGATCTCATCGGATGAACCATGATGTCAAGGATTCAAGCAATCCCGTATACAATTCCCTTTGTCAATCGGTACGTTACTTGCCCGAGATTCGATCGCCGGTATCCCAATACCTCGTTCAATCTCGTTACCGGCAAGTCACTTTACTCGTTCCATAATGCATGATACCGTGACTAACTACTTAGTCACATTGAGCTCATTATGATGATGCATTACCGAGTGGGCCCAGAGATACCTCTCCGTCATACGGAGTGACAAATCCCAGTCTCAATTTGTGCCAACCCAACAGACACTTTCGGAGATACCTGTAGTGCACCTTTATAGCCACCCAATTACGTTGTGACGTTTGGTACACCCAAAGCATTCCTATAGTATCCGAGAGTTTCACAATCTCATGGTCTAAGGAAATGATACTTGACATTAGAAAAGCTCTTAGCAAACGAACTACACGATCTTGTGCTTTGCTTAGGATTGGGTCTTATCCATCACATCATTCTCCTAATGATGTGATCCCATTATCAATGACATACAATGTCCATGGTCAGGAAACCATAACCATCTATTGATCAATGAGCTAGTCAACTAGAGGCTCACTAGGGACATGTTGTGGTCTATGTATTCACACATGTATTGCGGTTTCCGGTCAATACAATTATAGCATGAATAATAGACAATTATCATGAACAAGGAAATACAATAATAACCATTTTATTATTGCCTCTAGGGCATATTTCCAACACACATGTCCTTCTCCTACTCCCTCTTCTACCCCCTTTCCCCCCTCCGGTAAAAGGAAAAAGGGGGTTGAATCCTACTAGGAGCCCAAGTGGGAATCCTCCCACTTGGGGCGTGCCTAGGCCGATGTCCTCTCCCTCCCTCTTTTATATACGC
>NC_041391.1:66002028-66023004 GCF_002162155.2 Triticum dicoccoides | reverse complement strand
AATTGCTCTTAGCCGTGCGCGGTGCCTCCCTCCACAGTTTACACCTCCGGTCATATTCTCGCGGTGCTTAGGCGAAGCCCTGCGCGGATCACATCACCATCACCGTCACCACGCCGTCGTGCTGACGGAACTCATCTACTCCTTCGAACCTCTGCTGGATCAAGAGCTCGAGGGACGTCATCGCATTTAACATGTGCAGAACTCGGAGGTGTCGTACGTTTGGTACTCGATCGGTTGAAATGAGAATGCGTTCGACTACATCAACCTCTTTGAGCAAACGCTTCCACTTTCGGTCTACAAGGTATGTGGACACACTCTCCCCCTCTCGTTGCTATGCATCTCCTAGATAGATCTTGCGTGAGCGTAGGAATTTTTTTGAAATTGCATGTTGTGTTTCCCAACAATGGCATCCGAGCCAGGTCTATGCGTATATGATATGCACGAGTAGAACACAAAGAGTTGTGGGCGGTGATCGTCATACTGCTTACCACCAATGTCTTATTTTGATTTGGTGGTATTGTTGGATGAAGCGGCCCGGACCAACCTTACATGACCGCGTTCATGAGACCGGATCCACCGACAGACATGCAACTAGATTTGCATAAAGGTGGCTAGCGGGTGTCTGTTTCTCCAACTTTAGTTGAATCAAATTTGACTGTGGTCAGTCTTTGTGAAGGTTAAAATAGCAAACTTGATAAATCACCGTTGTGGTTTTTGTTCCGTAGGTAAGAACGGTTCTTGCTAGAAGCTCGTAGCAGCCACGTAAAACTTGCAACAACAAAGTAAAGGAAGTCTAACTTGTTTTTGTAGGGCATGTTGTGATGTGATATGGTCAAGACATGATGTGATATACGTTGTTGTATGAGATGATCATGTTTTTGAAAAGTTATCGGCAACTGGCAGGAGCCATATGGTTGTCGCTTTATTGTATGAAATACAAACACCATGTAATTGCTTTAATTTATCACTAAGCGGTAGTGATAGTCGTAGAAGCAATAGTTGGTGAGACGACCATGATGCTACAATGGATATCAAGGTGTCAAGCCGGTGACGATGGAGATCATGACGTTGCTTTGTTGATGGAGATCAAAAGCACAAGATGATGATGGCCATACCATGTCACGTATTTTGATTGCATGTGATGTTTATCTTTATGCATCTTATTTTTCTTAGTACGGCTTGTAGCATTATAAGATGATCCCTTACTAAAAATTTCAAGGTATAAGTGTTCTCCTCGAGTATGCACCGTTGCTACAGTTCGTCGTGTTGAGACACCACGTGATGATCGGGTGTGATAAGCTCTACATTCACATATAACGGGTGCAACCCAGTTATGCACGTGCAGAATACTCGGGTTAAACTTGACGAGCCTAGCATATGCAGATATGGTCTCGGAACATTGGAGACCGAAAGGTCGAGCGTGAATCATATAGTGGATATGATCAGCATAGAGATGTTCACCATTGATGACTACTCCATCTCACGTGATGATCGGACATGGTTTAGTTGTTTTGGATCACGTATCATTTAGATGACTTGAGGGATGTCAATCCAAGTGGGAGTTCTTAAGTAATATGATTAATTGAACTTTAATTTATCATGAACTTAGTCCTGATAGTATTTGCAAATTATGTTGTAGATCAATAGCTCGCATTGTAGCTCCCCTATGTTTTTGATATGTTCCTAGAGAAAACTAAGTTGAAAGATGATAGTAGCAATGATGCAGATTGGGTCCCTGATCTGAGGATTATCCTCATTGCTGCACAGAAGAATCATGTCCTTAATGCACCGCTAGGTGACAGACCTATTGCAGGAGCAAATGCAGACACTATGAAAGTTTGGCAAGCTCGATATGATGACTACTTGATAGTTTAGTGCACCATGCTTTACGGCTTAGAACCGGGACTTCAAAAATGTTTTGAACGCCACAGAGCATATGAGATGTTCCAAGAGCTGGAATTGGAATTTTAGGCTCATGCCCGTGTCGATAGTGTTGGGGAACGTAGCAGAAATTCAAAAATTTTCCTACGTATCACCAAGATCTATCTATGGAGAGACCAGCAACGAGTAGAAAGAGAGTGAATCTACATACCCTTGTAGATCGCTAAGCTGAAGCGTTCAAGTGAACGGGGTTGATGGAGTCGTACTCGTCGTGATTCAGATCATCGATGATCAAGTGCCGAACGAACGACACCTCCGCGTTCAACACACGTACAGCCCGGTGACGTCTCCCATGCCTTGATCCAGCAAGGAGAGAGGGAGAGGTTGAGGAAGACTCCATCCAACAGCAGCACAACGGCATGGTGGTGGTGGAGGAGCGTGGCAATCCCGCAGGGCTTCGCCAAGCACCACGGGAGAGGAGAAGAACTTGGGAGAGAGGGAGGGGCTGCACCAAAGGCATAAGGTGTGTTTGGGAGGCCCTCCTACCCCACTATATATAGGGATCCCAAGGGGGGGGTGCGCCAGCCCCTAGGAGATCCAATCTCCAAGGGGGCGGCGGCCAGGGGAGGAGTCCTCCCCCCCAAGGCACCTAGGAGGTGCCTTCCCCTGCTGGGACTCTTCCTTTAGGGTTTCCCCAGGCGCATGGGCCTCTTGGGGCTGGTGCCCTTGGCCCATGTAGGCCAAGGCGCACCCCCTACAGCCCATGTGGCCCCCCGGGGCAGGTGGCCCCACCCGGTGGGCCCCTGGGACCCTTCCGGTGGTCCCGGTACAATACCGATGACCCCGAAACTTGTCCCGATGGCCGAAACAGGACTTCCTATATATAAATCTTTACCTCCGGACCATTCCGGAACTCCTCGTGACGTCCGGGATCTCATCCGGGACTCCGAACAACATTCGGTAACCACATACAAGCTTCCTTTATAACCCTAGCGTCATCGAACCTTAAGTGTGTAGACCCTACGGGTTCGGGAGACATGCAGACATGACCGAGACGTTCTCCGGTCAATAACCAACAGCGGGATCTGGATACCCATGTTGGCTCCCACATGTTCCACGATGATCTCATCGGATGAACCACGATGTCAAGGACTTAATCAATCCCGTATTCAATTCCCTTTCTCTATCGGTATGTCACTTGCCCGAGATTCGATCGTCGGTATCCAATACCTTGTTCAATCTCGTTACCGGAAAAGTCTCTTTACTCGTTCCGTAACACATCATCCCGTGATCAACTCCTTGGTCACATTGCGCATATGATGATGTCCTACCGAGTGGGCCCAGAGATACCTCTCCGTTTACACGGAGTGACAAATCCCAGTCTCGATCCGCATAAAACAATAGATACTTTCGGAGATACCTGTAGTGCACCTTTATAGTCACCCAGTTACGTTGTGACGTTTGATACACCCAAAGCACTCCTACGGTATCCAGGAGTTACACGATCTCATGGTCAAAGGAAGAGATGCTTGACATTGGCAAAGCTCTAGCAAATGAACTACACGATCTTTTGTGCTAGTCTTAGGATTGGGTCTTGTCCATCACATCATTCTCCTAATGATGTGATCCCGTTATCAACGACATCCAATGTCCATAGCCAGGAAACCATGACTATCTGTTGATCACAACGAGCTAGTCAACTAGAGGCTCACTAGGGACATATTGTTGTCTATGTATTCACACGTGTATTACGATTTCCGGATAATACAGTTATAGCATGAATAAAAGACTATTATCATGAACAAAGAAATATAATAATAACTTATTTATTATTGCCTCTAGGGCATATTTCCAACAGTCTCCCACTTGCACTAGAGTCAATAATCTAGTTCACATCGCCATGTGATTAACACTCACAGGTCACATCGCCATGTGACTAATACCCAAGAGTTTACTAGAGTCAGTAGTCTAGTTCACATCACTATGTGATTAACACTCAATGAGTTTTATGTTTGATCATGTTGCTTGTGAGAGAGGTTTTAGTCAACGGGTCTGAACCTTTCGGATCCGTGTGTGCTTTACAAATCTCTATGTCATCTCCTAGATGCAGCTACCACGCTCTATTTGGAGCTATTCCAAATAACTGTTCTACTTTGAGCTATTCTAAATTATTGCTCTATTATATGTATCCGGTCTCTCTACTTAGAGCTATCCGGATAGGTGTTAAGCTTGCATCGACGTAACCTTTACGACGAACTCTTTTACCACCTCCATAATCGAGAAAATTCCTTAGTCCACTAATTACTAAGGATAACTTTGACCGCTGTCCTGTGATCCATTCATGGATCACTCTTGTACCCCTTGACTGACTCATGGCAAGGCACACTTCAGGTGTGGTACACAGCATAGCATACTGAAGAGCCTACGTCTTAAGCATAGGGGACGACCTTCGTCCTTTCTCTCTATTCTGCCGTGGTCGAGCTTTAAGTCTTAACTTCATACCTTACAACTCAGGCAAGAACTCCTTCTTTGACTGGTCCATCTTGAACACCTTCAAGATCATGTCAAGGTATGTGCTCATTTTGAAAGTATTATTAAGCATTTTGATCTATCCTTATAGATCTCGATGCTCAATGTTCAAGTAGCTTAATCCAGGTTTTCTATTGAAAAACACCTTTCAAATAACCCTATATGCTTTCCAGAAATTCTACGTCATTTCTGATCAACAATATGTCAACAACATATACTCATCAGAAATTCTATAGTGCTCCCACTCACTTCTTTGGAAATACAAGTTTCTCATAAACTTTGTACAAACCCAAAATCTTTGATCATCATCAAAGCATCCATTCCAACTCCGAGATGCTTACTCCAGTCCTTAGAAGGATCGCTGGAGCTAGCATACCTTTTAGCATCCTTAGGATCGACAAAAACTTTCTGATTGTATTACATACAACCTTTCCTTACGAAAACTAGTAAGGAAACTTGTCTTGACATCCATCTGCCAGATTTCATAAATGCAACTTATGCTAACATGATTCCGACGGACTTTAAGCATCGCTACGAGTGAGAAAATCTCATCGTAGTCAACTCCTTGAACTTGTGAAAAACTTTTCGCCACAAGTCGAGCTTCATGGACGGTGACATTACCATACACGTCCGTCTTCTTCTTAAAGATCCATTTATCTTAATGGCTTGCCGATCATCGGGCAAGTCCACCAAAGTCCATGGATCCGTTCTCGGATTTTATGGCCTCGAGCCATTTATCGGAATCTGGGCCCACCATCGCTTTTCCATAGCTCGTAGGTTCATTGTTGTCCAGCAACATGACTTCCAAGACAGGATTACGTACCACTCTGAAGTAGTACGCATCCTTGTCATCCCACGAGGTTTGGTAGTGACTTGATCCGAAGTTTCATGATCAATATCATAAGCTTCCACTTCAATTGGTGTAGGTGCCACAGGAACAACTTCCTGTGCCCTGCTACACACTAGTTGAAGAGACGGTTCAATAACCTCATCAAGTCTCCAGCATCCTCCCATTCAACTCTTTCGAGAGAAACCTTTCCTCGAGAAAGGACCCGATTCTAGAAACAATTCATATTGCTTTCGGATCTGAATTAGGAGGTATACCCAACTGTTTTGGGTTTCCTATGAAGATGCATTTTATCCGCTTTGGGTTCGAGCTTATCAACCTGAAACTTTTTCATATAAGCGTCGCAGCCCCAAACTTTTAAGAAACGACAACTTAGGTTTCTCTAAACCATAATTCATACGGTGTCATCTCGACGGAATTACGTGGTGCCCTATTTAAAGTGAATGTGGTTGTCTCTAATGCCTAACCCATGAACGATAGTGGTAATTCGATAAGAGACATCATGGTACGCACCATATCCAATAGGGTGCAACTATGATGTTCGGACACACCATCACACTATGGTGTTCCAGGCGGTATTTATTGCGAAACAATTTCCACAATGTCTTAATTGTGTGCCAAAACTCGTAACTCAGATATTCATCTCTATGATCATATCATAGATATCTTTATCCTCTTATCACGACGATCTTCCAACTTCACACTGAAATTACTTGAACCTTTCAATAATTCAGACTCGTGATTCATCAAGTAAATATACTCAACATCTACTCAATTCATCTGTGAAGTAAGAACATAACGATATTCACTGCATGCCTCAGCACTCATTGGACTGCACACATCAAAATGTGTTACTTCCAACGAGTTGCTATCTTGTTCAATCTTACTGAAAATAAGGCTTTTCAGTCATCTTGCCCATGTGGTATGATTTGCATATCTCAAGTGATTCAAAATCAAGTGAGTCCGAACGATCCATTTGCATGGAGTTTCTTCATGCATATACACCAATAGACATGGTTCGCATGTCTCAAACTTTTCAAAACGAGTGAGTCCAAAGATCCATCAACATGGAGCTTCTTCATGCGTTTTAAACCAATATGACTTACATGGCAGTGCCACCGGTAAGTGGTACTATCATTACTATCTTTTGGCATGAAAATGTGTATCACCACGATCGAGATTCAATAAACCATTTTTAGGTGCAAGACCACTGAAGGTATTATTCACATAAATAGAGTAACTATTATTCTCCTTAAATGAATAACCGTATTGCAATAGTCATAATCCAATCATGTCTATGTTCTACGCAAACACCAAATAACAATTATTCAGGTTTTAACACCAATCTCGATGGTAGAGGGAGCGTGCGATGCTTGATCATATCAACATTGGAAACATTTCCAACACATATCGTTAGCTCACCTTTAGCTAGTCTCCGTTTATTCCGTAGCTTTTATTTCGAGTTACTAACACTTAGCAACCGAACCGGTATCTAATACCCTGGTGCTACTAGGAGTACTAGTAAAGTACACATTAACATAATGTATATCCAATATACTTCTATCGACCTTGCCGGCCTTCTCATCTACCAAGTATCTAGGGTAATTCCGCTCCAGTGGTTGTTCCCCTTATTACAGAAGCACTTAGTCTCGGGTTTGGGTTCAACCTTGGGTTTCTTCATTGGTGCAGCAGCTGATTTGCCGTTTCATGAAGTATCCCTTCTTTCCCTTGCCCTTCTTGAAACTAGTGGTTTCACCAACCATCAACAATTGATGCTCCTTCTTGATTTCTACTTTCGCGGTGTCTAACATCGCGAATACCTCAAGGATCATCATATCTATCCTTGATATGTTATAGTTCATCACGAAGCTCTTGCAGCTTGGTGGCAATGACTTTGGAGAAACATCACTATCTCATCTGGAAGATTAACTCCCACTCGATTCAAGTGATTGTTGCACTCAGACAATCTGAGCACAAGCTCAACGATTGAGCTTTTCTCCCTTAGTTTGCAGGCTTAGAAAATCGTCGGAGGTCTCATACCTCTTGTCGTGGGCACGAGCCTAAAATCCCAATTTCAGCCCTCGAAACATCTTATATGTTCCGCGATGTTTCGAAAACGTCTTTAGTGCCTCAACTCTAAACCGTTTAACTGAACTATCACGTAGTTATCAAAACGTGTATGTCTGATGTTCGCAACATCCACAAACGATGTTTGGGGTTCGTCACACTGAGCAGTGCAATAAGGACATAAGCTTTCTACTGATCGCATAATCGCTACTATCAACTTTCAACTATATTTTCTCTAGGAACATATCTAAAACAGTAGAACTAAAGCGCGAGCTACGACATAATTTGCAAAAGGTCTTTTGACTATGTTCAAGATAATTAAGTTCATCTTATGAACTCCCACTCAGATAGACATCCCTCTGGTCATCTAAGTGATTACATGATCCGAGTCAACTAGGCCGTGTCCGATCATCACGTGAGACGGACTAGTCATCATCGGTGAACATCTTCATGTTGATCGTATCTACTATACGACTCATGCTCGACCTTTCGGTCTCCGTGTTCCGAGGCCATGTCTGTACATGCTAGGCTCGTCAAGTTAACCCTAAGTGTTTTCGCTGTGTAAAACTGTCTTACACCCGTTGTATGTGAACATAAGAATCCATCACACCCGATCATCACGTGGTGCTTAGAAGCGACGAACTGTAGCAACGGTGCACAGTTAGGGGAGAACACTTCTTGAAATTTTGTAAGGGATAATCTTATTTACTACCATCGTCCTAAGCAAACAAGATGCATAAACATGATAAACATCACATGCAATCAAATAGTGACATGATATGGCCAATATCATTTTGCTCCTTTTGATCTTCATCTTAGGGGCTCCATGATCATCATCGTCACCGGCACGACACCATGATCTCCATCATCATGATCTCCATCATCGTGTCTTCATGAAGTTGTCACGCCAACAACTACTTCTACTTCTATGACTAACGCGTTTAGCAATAAAGTAAAGTAGTTTACATGGCGTTCTTCAATGACACGCAGGTCATACAATAAATAAAGACAACTCCTATGGCTCCTGCCGGTTGTCATACTCATCGACTTGCAAGTCGTGAATCCTATTACAAGAACATGATCAATCTCATACACCACATATCATTCATCACATTCTTCTTGGCCATATCACATCACATAGCATACCCTGCAAAAACAAGTTAGACGTCCTCTAATTGTTGTTGCATGTTTTACGTGGCTGCTATGGGTTTCTAGCAAGAACGTTTCTTACCTACGCAAGACCACAACGTGATATGCCAATTGCTATTTACCCTTCATAAGGACCCTTTTCATCGAATCCGTTCCGACTAAAGTGGGAGAGACTGGCACCCGCTAGCCACCTTATGCACCAAGTGCATGTCAATCGGTGGAACCTGTCTCACGTAAGAGTACGTGTAAGGTCGGTCCGGGCCGCTTCATCCCACAATACCGTCGAAACAAGATTGGACTAGTAACGGTAAGCATATTGAACAACATCAACGCCCACAACTACTTTGTGTTCTACTCGTGCAAAGAATCTACGCAATAGACCTAGCTCATGATGCTACTGTTGGGGAACGTAGCAGAAATTCAAAAATTTTCCTACGTATCACCAAGATCTATCTATGGAGAGACCAGCAACGAGTAGAAAGAGAGTGCATCTACATACCCTTGTAGATTGCTAAGCGGAAGCGTTCAAGTGAACGGGGTTGATGGAGTCGTACTCGTCGTGATTCAGATCACCGATGATCAAGTGCCGAACGAACGGCACCTCCGCGTTCAACACACGTACAGCCCGGTGACGTCTCCCATGCCTTGATCCAACAAGGAGAGAGGGAGAGGTTGAGGAAGACTCCATCCAACAGCAGCACAACGGCGTGGTGGTGGTGGAGGAGCGTGGCAATCCCGCAGGGCTTCGCCAAGCACCACGGGAGAGGAGAAGAACTTGGGAGAGAGGGAGGGGCTGCACCAAAGGCATAAGGTGTGTTTGGGAGGCCCTCCTACCCCACTATATATAGGGATCCCAAGGGGGGGGGGTGCGCCAGCCCCTAGGAGATCCAATCTCCAAGGGGGCGGCGGCCAGGGGAGGAGTCCCCCCCCCCAAGGCACCTAGGAGGTGCCTTCCCCTGCTGGGACTCTTCCTTTAGGGTTTCCCCAGGCGCATGGGCCTCTTGGGGCTGGTGCCCTTGGCCCATGTAGGCCAAGGCGCACCCCCTACAGCCCATGTGCCCCCCCGGGGCAGGTGGCCCCACCCGGTGGGCCCCCGGGACCCTTCCGGTGGTCCCGGTACAATACCGATGACCCCGAAACTTGTCCCGATGGCCGAAACAGGACTTCCTATATATAAATCTTTACCTCCGGACCATTCCGGAACTCCTCGTGACGTCCGGGATCTCATCCGGGACTCCGAACAACATTCGGTAACCACATACAAGCTTCCTTTATAACCCTAGCGTCATCGAACCTTAAGTGTGTAGACCCTACGGGTTCGGGAGACATGCAGACATGACCGAGACGTTCTCCGGTCAATAACCAACAGCGGGATCTGGATACCCATGTTGGCTCCCACATGTTCCACGATGATCTCATTGTATGAACCACGATGTCAAGGACTTAATCAATCCCGTATTCAATTCCCTTTGTCTATCGGTATGTCACTTGCCCGAGATTCGATCGTCGGTATCCAATACCTTGTTCAATCTCGTTACCGGCAAAGTCTCTTTACTCGTTCCGTAACACATCATCTCGTGATCAACTCCTTGGTCACATTGCGCATATGATGATGTCCTACCGAGTGGGCCCAGAGATACCTCTCCGTTTACACGGAGTGACAAATCCCAGTCTCGATCCGCATAAAACAATAGATACTTTCGGAGATACCTGTAGTGCACCTTTATAGTCACCCAGTTACGTTGTGACGTTTGATACACCCAAAGCACTCCTACGGTATCCAGGAGTTACACGATCTCATGGTCAAAGGAAGAGATGCTTGACATTGGCAAAGCTCTAGCAAATGAACTACACGATCTTTTGTGCTAGTCTTAGGATTGGGTCTTGTCCATCACATCATTCTCCTAATGATGTGATCCCGTTATCAACGACATCCAATGTCCATAGCCAGGAAACCATGACTATCTGTTGATCACAACGAGCTAGTCAACTAGAGGCTCACTAGGGACATATTGTTGTCTATGTATTCACACGTGTATTACGATTTCCGGATAATACAGTTATAGCATGAATAAAAGACTATTATCATGAACAAAGAAATATAATAATAACTTATTTATTATTGCCTCTAGGGCATATTTCCAACAGATAGGTATGAGACCTCTGACAAGTACTTCGCCTACAAGATGGAGGAGAATAGCTCAACCAGTAAGCATGTGCTCAGAATGTCTGAGTACTACAATCGCTTGAATCAAGTGGGAGTTAATCTTCTAGATAAGATAGTGATTGATAGAGTTCTCTAGTCACTATCACCAAGTTACTGGATCTTCGTGATGAACTATAATATGCAAGGGATGACGAAAACGATTCCCGAGTTCTTCGTGATGTAAAATCGACGAAGGATAGAAATATAGAAAAAGCATCAAGTGTTGATGATTAAACAAGACCACTAGTTTCAAGAAAAGGGCAAAGGGAAAGAAAGGGAATTTCAAGAAGAATGGCAAGCAAGTTATCACTCCCGTGAAGAAGCCCAAAGCTAGACCTAAGCCTAAAATTGAGTGCTTCTACTACAAAGGAAATGGTCATTGGAAGCGGAACTACCCCAAATATTTGGCGGATAAGAAGGATGGCCAAGTGAACAAAGGTATATTTGATATACATGTTACTGATGTGTACCTTACTAGTGCTTGTAGTAGCCCCTGGGTATTTGATACCTGCTCGGTTGCTAAGATTAGTAACTCGAAACAGGAATTGTAGAATAAATAGAGACTAGTTGAGGGTGAAGTGACGATGTGTGTTGGAGATGGTTCCAAGATTGATGTTGAACCTAAATAAATGTCATTTGGTGTTTGCGTTGAGCATGAATATGATTAGATCATGTTTATTGCAATACGGTTATTCATTTAAGACAAAGAATAATTGTTATTCTGTTTACATGAATAAAACCTTCTATGGTCATACACCCAATGTTGATGGTTTATTGAATCTCGATCGTGGTAATACACATATTCATAATATTGATGCCAAAAGATGATAATGATAGTTCTGCCGTTTAGGTCTTATCAGTGTAAAGCGCATGAAGAAACTCCATGCAGATGGACTTTTGGAATCACTTGATTATGAATCATTTGATACTTGCGAACCATGCCGTATGGGCAAGATGACTAAAACTCCGTTCTCCGGAACAATGGAACAAGCTAATGATTTATTGGAAATAATACATACCGATGTATGTGGTCCGATGAGTGTTGAGGCTTGTGGCGGGTATCGTTATTTTCTGACATTCACAGATGATTTGAGCAGATATGGGTATATCTACTTAATGAAACACAAGTCTGAAACATTTGAAAAGTTCAAAGAATTTCAGAGTGAAGTGGAGAATCATCATAACAAGAAAATAAAGTTTCTACGATCTAATCGTGGAGGTGAATATTTGAGTTACGAGTTTGACCTTCATTTAAAAAAATATGGAATAGTTTCATAGCTCACGCCACCTGGAACACCACAGCGTAATGGTGTGTCTGAACGTCATAACCGCACTTTATTAGATATGGTGCGATCTATGATGTCTCTTACCGATTTACCACTATCGTTTTGGGGTTACACATTAGAGACATCTGCATTCACGTTAAACAGGGCACCGTCCAAATCCGTTGAGACAACACCGTATGAACTATGGTTTGGCAATAAACCTAAGCTGTCGTTTCTTAAAGTTTGGGGATGTGATGCTCATGTCAAAAGGCTTCAGCCTGATAAGCTCAAACCAAAATCGGAGAAGTGCGTCTTCATAGGATACTCTAAGGAAACAATTGGGTACACCTTCTACCACAAGTCTGAAGGCAAGATTTTTGTTGCTAAGAATAGAACCTTTCTAGAAAAGGAGTTTCTCTCTAAAGAAGTGAGTGGGAGGAAAGTAGAACTTGATGAGGTAATTGTACCTACTCTCAATTTGGAAAGTAGGTCATCCGAGAAATCTGTTCCCGTGATGCCTACACCAACTGGAGAGGAAGCTAATGATAAAGATCATGAAACTTCAGATCAAGTTGCTACAGAACCTCATAGGTCAAACAAAGCATGATCTGCACCAGAGTGGTATGGTAATCCTGTTCTGGAAGTCATGTTACTTGACCATGGTGAACCTACAAACTATGAAGAAGCTATGATGAGCCCAAATTCTGATAAATGGCTTGAGGCCATGAAAACTGAGATAGGATCCATGTATGAGAACAAAGTATGGACTTTGGTGGATTTGCCCGATGATCGGTGACCCATAGAGAATAAATGGATCTTCAAGAAGAAGACTAACGCTGATGGTAATGTTACTGTCTATAAAGCTCGACTTGTTGCAAAAGGTTTTCGACAAGTTCAAGGAGTTGACTATAATGAGACTTTCTCACCCGTAGCGATGCTTAAGTCTGTCCGAATCATGTTAGCAATTGCCGCATTTTATGATTATGAAATTTGGCAAATGGATGCCAAATTTGCATTCCTTAATGGATTTCTTAAAGAAGAATTGCATATGATGCAACTAGAAAGTTTGTCGATCCTAAAGGTGCTAACAAAGTGTGCAAGCTCTAGTGATCCATTTATGGATTGGTGCAAGCATCTCGGAGTTGGTATATACGCTTTGATAAGGTGATCAAAGCATATGGTTTTATACAGACTTTTGGAGATGCCTGTATTTACAAGAAAGTGAGTGGGAGCACTACAGGTTTTCTAGTAAGTATATGTGAATGACATATTGTTGATCAGAAATGATGTAGAATTTTCTGGAAAGCATAAAGGAGAGTTTGAAAGGAGTTTTTCAAAGAAAGACCTTGGTGAAGCTACTTACATATTGGGCATCAAGATCTATAAAGATAAATCAAGATGCTTGATAAGATTTTTCAATGAGTATGTACCTTGGCAAGATTTTAAAGTAATTCAAAATGGAACAGTCAAAGAAGGAGTTCTTGCCTGTATTACAAGGTGTAAAGTTGAGTAAGACTCAAAGCCCGACCACGGCAGAAGATAGAAAGAGAATGGAAGTCATTCCCTATGCCTCAGTCATAGGTTCTATAAAGTATGTCATGCTATGTACCAGACCAGCTGTGTGCCTTGCTATGAGTTTGGCAAGGGGGTACGATAGTGATCTAGGAGTGGATCACTAGATAGCAGTCAAAGTTATCCTTAGTTACCTAAAAGGACGAAGGAAGTATTTCTTGGTTATGGAAGTGATAAAGAGTTCGCCGCAAAGAGTTATGTCGATGCAAGCTTTTACACCGATCCAGATGACTCTAAGTCTCAATCTGGATACATATTGAAAGTGGGAGCAATTAGCTAGAGTAGCTACATGGAGAGCATTGTAGACATAGAAATTTTGCAAAAATACATACGTCTATGAATGCAGCAGACCTGTTGACTAAACTTCTATCATGAGCAAAACATGATCACACCTTAGTACTCTTTGGGTGTTAATCACATAGCAATGTGAACTAGATTATTGACTCTAGTAAACCCTTTGGGTGTGATACGTCTCCAATGTATCTACTTTTTCTCACGCTTTTCCTCTTGTTTTGGACTCCAATTTGAATGATTTGAATGAAACTAACCCTGGACTGACGTTGTTTTTAGCAGAACTACCATGATGTTGTTTTTGTGCAGAAATAAAAGTTCTCGGAATGGAACGAAACTTTGCAGGATTTTTTATATCAATAATAAGAATTTCTGGAGCCAAGGCCTGCAGGAGAGGGGCACCTGGGTGGGCATAACCCACCAGGGCGCGCCCCCTCTCCTGGCGCGCCCAGGTGGGTTGTACCCACCTGGTGGCCCCGCAGACGACCCCCCTGATACTATAAAATCACATATTTCCAGAAAAAATAAGGGAGATAGAATTATCACGATCCACGAGACGGAGTCGCCGCCAAGCCCTGTTCTTCCTCGGGAGGGCAGATCTGGAGTCTGTTTGGGGTTCCGGAGAGGGGGATCTTCGTTCTTCGTCGGCACCAACCCATCTCCATTGCCAATTCCATGTGCTCCCCACCGGGAGTGAGTAATTTCTTCGTAGGCTCGCTGGTCGGTGAGGAGTTCAATGAGATTCATCATGTAATCGAGTTAGTTTTGTTAGGGCCTGATCCCTAGTATCGACTATGTTCTTAGATTGATGTTGCTATGACTTTGCTATGCTTAATGCTTGTCACTTTGTGCCCGGGTGCCATGAACTCAGATCTGAACCGTTTATGAATTCACCATTATATCCATGTTTTAGATCTGATCTTGGAAGTTATAGTCAGCTACTACGGTTATGATCCGACAACCCCGGAGTGACAACAACCGGGCCCACTCTCGATGATGACCGTAGTTTGAGGAGTTCATGTATTCACTATGTGTTAATGCTTTGATCCGGTTCTCTATTAAAAGGAGGCCTTAATATCCCTTAGTTTCCAATATGGAGCCCGCTGCCACGGGAGGGTAGGACAAAAGATGTCATGCAAGTTCTTTTAATAAAGCACATATGACTATTTACGGGATACATGCCTACATTATATCAATGAACTGGAGCTAGTGCCGTATTGCCCTAGGTTATAACTGTCACATGATGAATATCATCCAGCAAGTCATCAATCCAATGCCTATGAATTTATCTTATATTGTTTCTGCTAAGTTACTACTGCTGCTGCTACTGTCACACTTGCTACAATACCACTGCTATCACTGTTACCGTTACCGTTGCTGCTGTCACCACTGTCAAAAGTATAAAACTACTTTGCTACTGATCACTTTGCTACAGATAATTAATCTCCAGCTGTGGTTGAATTGACAACTCAGCTGCTAATACCTTCAAATATTCTTTGGCTCCCCTTGTGTCGAATCTATAAATTTGGGTTAAATACTTACCCTTGAAAACTGTTGATCCCCTATACTTGTGGGTTATCAAGACCTTTTTTTGGCGCCGTTTCCGGGGAGCATAGCTATATTTGTTGAGTCACTTGGGATTATTATCAATTTATCACTATGAAGAATCTGAAGGATCCAAAGACTAAGATATTTCCCTCAAAGACGAGGGGAGGTAAGGAACTGCCATCTGGTTCTGCTTTAGATTCGCCTTCTGTTATGAGTAAACTTGCAACACCACCACCACATGCTATTAATTCTGATATGTCGCAAGTTATTGATGCTGCTGCTTCTACTATGAATGATGCTTATGATGATGCTAGTACCATGCTCGATAATGATGATGTTGTTGAATCTGATGATGACCTTGAAACTGAAACTTCTGAAACACTTGCTAGAGCTAGCCCTCCTAGATATGAATTTTCTAAGGTACCGGAAGGCTATGTTATGAGTGAAGAGGCAACTAGAGATATTCTTGCTTGTAAGGATAGAGATGATCTAGAGAAATTATTACATAAGTATAAAGAAAAATCTCTGCATGCTAGAATGAAATGTGATCCTAAGTTTGCTACTTCGCCTATATTTATTGATGACAAGGATTATGAATTCTCTGTCTACTTAGAGTTAATTACTTTGGTTGAATCTGATCCTTTCCATGGTTATGAAACTGAAACTGTTGTGGCACATCTTGCTAAGTTGAATGATATAGCCACCCTTTTTTACTCATGATGAGAAAACTCGATACCACTTTATTCTAGAATTATTTCCTTTCTCATTAAAGGGTGATGCTAAAGCTTGGTACAATACTCTTGCTCCTGGTTGTGTGCGTAGTCCCCAGGATATGATTTACTACTTCTCTGAAAAATATTTTCCTGCTCATAAGAAACAAGCTGCATTACAGGAAATATTTAACTTTGTTCAAACTAAAGAAGAGAGTCTCCCACAAGGTTGGGGGAGGCTTTGCCAGTTACTTAATGCTTTGCCTGATCATCCTCTAAAGAAAAATGAAATACTTGATATCTTCTATAATGGACTAACCGATGCTTCTAGGGACTTCCTAGATAGTTGTCCTGGTTGTGTTTTTAGGGAACGAACTATTGCTCATGCTGAAGAATTATTGAATAACATATTGAAAAATTATGATGATTGGACTATTCCTGAACCACCGCCTAAACCCACTCCGAAGAAGAGGGGTATCTTATATCTCAGTCCTGAAGATATGCAAGAGGCAAAGAAATCTATGAAGGAAAAAGGTATTAAGGTCGAGGATGTTAACATTTTACCACCTATCGAAGAAATACATGGGCTTGAAGCACCACCACCACCCAAGGTGGTAGAGGTAAAATCTTTAATGAAATTCAATGATAGTGATGATCCTCATAATTAACATCCTAGTCAATGCCTTTATGAGTTTGATAATTACATTAGAAAACAAGACCACTTCAATGCAAATGTTATGAAACAATTGAAATATAATTCTAATATGATTGCTCTCTTGAGTGACTTGTTATTTAGAATCTCAAATGATGTTAGAGGTGTTGGAAAACATGCTTCTATGGTTCAAACCTAGTTAGAATAAGTTGCTAAATCACAAAGAGAATTACTTGATGAAATGAATCATCATATACATGACTTTGCTGTTAGAGTTGCAACTAGAGGAGGTAAAATGACTCAGGAACCACTTTATCCTGAGGGACACCCAAAAAGAATTGAACAAGATCCGCAAAGAAATAACACTAGTGCACCTAGTTCTTCTAAAAATAAAAAGAAAAAGAAAAAGAAAAATGATACGACTTTTCATGCTTCTAGTGAATCTGAAATAGACAAACCTCCTGATAATGAAAATGAAACTTCTATCTCTAATGCTGAAACTCAATCTGGTAATGAACATCCACCTAGTGATAATGAAAAAGACAACGATGAGGTTCATGAAGACACTCAACCAAATAATGATAAAGAACCAGATAATGATGTTGAGATAGAACCACCTATTTACCTTGATAACCCACAACCTAAGAATAAAAGATATGATAAAAGAGACTTTGTTGCTAGAAAACACGGTAAATAAAGAGGACCGTGGGTTCAAAAGCCTATGCCCTTTCCACCTAAGTCAACTAAAAAGAAAGGTGATGAAGAATTTGAACGCTTCGTTGAAATGCTGAGGCCAGTCTTTTTGCGTACTTGCTTGACTGATATCCTTAAAATGCCTCCTCATGCAAAGTATATGAAAGATATCATCACAAATAAGAGAAAAATACCAGAAGCTGAAATCTCCACTATGCTTGCTATTTATACTTTTAAAGATGGAGTACCTAAAAACTTGGAGATCCGGGAATACCAACTATACCTTTCTCTGTCAAAAAGAATTATGTGAAAACTGCTTTGTGTGATTTAGGAGCTGGTGTTAGTGTTATGCCTTTCTCTTTATATAAAAGACTTGACTTGAATAAACTCACACCTACTGAAATATCTTTGCAAATGGTTGACAAATCAACTGCCATACCTATCGGTATCTGTGAGGATGTGCCCGTTGTTGTTGCTAATGTTACTATTTTGACTGACTTTGTTATACTTGAGATGCCCGAGGATGACAACATGTCGATTATCCTTGGTAGACCCTTCTTGAGTACTGCAGGCGTTGTTATTGATTGCAATAAAAGCAAGGTCACTTTTCATATTAATGGTAATGAGCATAAGGTGCACTTTCTGAAGAAACAATTCCAAGTGAATGGTATTAATGTTATTGAAAAATCTCCGGCAATCACTATTGGAAGTTTTCAAATACCTCTACCTACTGTCGAAAAGAAATATGAAATGCTTATTGTTGGGGAAATGCATATCCCCATTGAGGTAATTTAGTGATTTACGAAAGTTCTTCGGTTTCATGCTAATCAAAAGTGGTTGTTAATAAGACCTCATCAACCTTATTAATGAATCATTTTTGAACGGTATGAAGTTGATGAATTTAGTAAGCACTACCTTCCGTTCCTACCTTTTGTTTTCTATTTTTATTAGTTAAATAAAATAAAATGCCATGTTTTGTATGTTTTCTGAATTTCTCGTGCAATAAAAAAATGACCCAAAAAGAAAAGTTCTCAGAATGCTCTGAAAACCTGACATGATTTTTTCTGAATATTTTTGAATTTTTGGGGCAAATAATACCAGAGGGAGGTGCACCAGGTGGACACAACCCACCTGGGCGCGCCAGGACCCCCAGGCGCACCCTAGTGGGTTGTGGTCCCCACATGGCCCCCCTCACTTATCTCTTTAGCCCACATCATCACTCACCTCCAGAACAAAATCTCCATTGCCCTCTCTCCCGTGTTCTTGAGCTCAAACCAGCGGATTTCGATCTCTTAGCTCGAAGCTCCGTTTCCGAAACTGTTTCGGGGGATTGTTGCTTGGTATGTGACTCCACCATTTGTCCAATTAGTTTTTGTTTTAGTGGTTTATACTTTGAATAATTAGCTACTCTTGGTGCTGTTGTAGATGAGCTCGCATGTTGAATTCTTAGTGTTCTAAGTAGTTTGAATGCTTGCTATGGCTTCTATGTATCCCTATGAGTAACTGCTATCAATCTTATAAAGTTTTGTTGACAATTTTTTGTCACCTCAAAATTTTTATTTTCAGAAAATTGTACGCGGACATGATGAACCTATTTGGAAGGAGCTCTTCGAGGAGACGATCCTCGAGGGCATCTTCTAGTGACAGTTCTACTCACCGGTCTTATGTTGAACCAAGTGAAAGTTCCACGCATGATGCCGCCACCAAAACATGCTTATGGCCTTGCAATGAGTATATGGTGCGTGTGGGCATTAAGGAGGAATTTGAGCAATATGTTCACAATGTTGGCCTCGGTCCCTACCTTTCAGATAAGTATGAACAATGCCAACTTCTCACTGAGTCATTTGTCAAAGGATTTACATTTTCCCTCGTGAGTCTTGGGTGTCTTTTAAGCTTTATGATAATTCATTTACCATCTCACTGGAGAATTTTGCTTACCATTGCAAACTGCCATATTGGTGTTCACTTGATGAACCACCGAAGGCTGAGTACGAGTCTTTCTTGACTAGCCTTTGTTACGATGAAAATAGAGGAGTAACACAAGGAAGAATAAAGAGCATTCACTTTCCCGCAATCCAATACTTTGCATTATTTAACAGGAAATGCATAGTAGGCAAGCAAGACTGTAGCATACTTTGTGCGCCAGACTTGAGCCTCATTCACACCGCTCTCACTGGTGAATGGAATTATAACCTTGGAGCGATTGTTGCATGTAGACTTCAGAATAATGCTAATAGTGGCTGGTTCTATGGGGGAATTTATGCCACACTGGCACGAGAGCTGGGCGTTTCACCTTTGCCCTTTGACCCTATCCTACCCACGCAATATTTAGATTTTGTCGCTTTAAAAAGCTATAAGATCCTCAAGGGAAAAATTCATGACTTCACTTATAATTTGTTGTTTAACGAAACCTCTGTTGTGCACACATATTTTCCCGTGCCTGCTCTTTTTGATTATCACAGCAAGGAGAGATATTTTGTTCTTGAGAGCGAGGCCCGAGCTCATAACGCAGCAGTGGTGGCAGTACGGCGTGCTGAGGCATCTGCACCGAGAGCCTTTGTGAGCTTCCACGCATATTTCTACCCTCCAGGCTACTGATCAATTACCAAGTTAGGCCAAAAGCCTAAGCTTGGGGGAGTACGTGTTTCCACCGACCTTACATTCATGTCTACATATTTCATTAGTCGGTGTTCACACATTTTCACTATATCATCCATGCCTAGATTTATTTTCTTGCTTTCTTCTTTTGTGTTTGAAAAACTTTAGAAAAACCAAAAAAAATTAGTTGTATCTAGTTTACTTTCTATGCATGCTTAGTAGTAGTATTAAAAAAAGGGGGGAAGAAAATCCAAAAATATTTCCTTGTTCTTCTTTTGCTTGTGGGGAGCTTTCCCGTGTAAATAGTTTTTCTCATTTTTGTTTTTCCCTTTTGTTTGCCTGTTCTAGAAAATCAAAATAACTCCAAAAATATTTCAATGTGTTTATCTGAATTTCTTTTCTTTTTATTCGAGTTTTACCAAGGAGAAGACCACGATGAAAATGTTGAGTGGCTCTCATATGAATAATTTTTGAACTAATAAGAGCACATTTTACCTTGTCTTCTCCTATTGAATAAAATGTTTGCAGATTCCAGATTAGTCCATGACATCTTGCACTATTATTATTTTCATATCATTCGGTCATGCAAGTGAAAGGCAATAATGACGACATCCGATGAACTGACCGTGGCAGGGAGAAACTGGTATGAACTCAACTTGTTCTGTTTTGTAAATATGTTTAACCTAGTATCCATGATTCAACCCATTATGATTAAACATGTTTGCAATGAAAATTAGAGATTATAGTTTCTTATGCCATGCATAAGTAGCTGGGAGTTGATAATGATTTATCTTGGATATCAACAAAGCGTTAAAATGATTGTGATGTAGTATGATGATATGGTATCCTCCTCTGAATGTTCGAGTGGCTTGACTTGGCACATGTTCATGCATGTAGTTGAATCAAAACCAACATTGCCTCTATGATATTTATGTTTGAAAGGATCAATATAGTTGACTAGAGGGGGG